>NC_034411.1:103467403-103737446 GCF_002078875.1 Numida meleagris
GAAAGAAAGGAGGGAATCATAGAATCACAGAATGATAGAATCCTTAGAACTGGAAGGGACCTTTAAAGGTCAGCTTGTCCAAATCCCCTGCAAGGAACAGGAACATCCACAGCTCAATAAGGTGCTCAGAGTCCCATCCAGCCTGGCCCTGGATGTCTCTAGGAATGGGGCTTCCACCATATATCTAGGCAACCTGTTCCAGTGCATCACCACTCTCACTGTAAAAGAATTTTTCCTCATATCCAACCTAAATCTACCCTCTTTTAGTCTGAAACCATTTCTACTTGTTTTATCAAGACAGACCCTGCTAAAAAGTGTCCCCTTCTTTCATGTAGCTCCCCTTTAGATATTGAAAGAGAAGGACGAAAGGCCGGAAGGAAGGAAAGAAATGTACCGTTATTCGGAATAATCTCTAGGATAATATAATGTGTTACAATGATAATCGACTGGATCATAATTTACAGTATTTGTAACTATTTTTTTTCTATTAACAGTGAGAAGCACAGTAGTCTGATTAGTCTGATATATAATTTAGAAACAATTCATTATTGTATCAATTTTAGTTATCTTTGTTTTAATGATGACAGAGAAAGTTAACAATTGCCTGCAGATAAATATTAAATTTATCCTTAAAATCACTAAGTGAAACTGAAATTTTCCTAGGATTTAGATTTAATACAATGGTATTAATGACCTTTAAATCCCCCCCAAAACAGTGTAATATTACATCGTTTGTTGATTTTCTGAAATCTGTTCTGGATACATATTGCCAGCATTCTTGGTAGAACCATGCTTGTAGACCTCTTTTGAGCACCTCTTGAACCTATAAGTATGAAGACTGACAACTGTGTATGAAATTCTGATGAACACGTACATCCTTGCCACAGAATCACAGAGTTATTGAGGTTGGAAGAGACGTTTGGAGGTCATCTGCTCCAAATCCTTACTCAGCCACTGCCACCCAGAGCAGGAGACCACACAACACCTCTGAGCTGCCTGTACCAGTGCTCTGTCACCTATGCAGTAAAAAAATGCTTCTTGATGTCCAGAAGGCACTTTGTGTGTCCCAGTTTGTGTCCATTGTCTCTTGTCCTTGAAATCCAAAGAGCACTTATCCTCATTGGCTCCTCTATAGATTGGGCCCATTGCTCTTAGATCCATTTGCTTCAGAAGACCTGGTATTTGAATACATAGCTGGAGAAAGAGACTTTCACAACCTCACTGAGATATTTGGAAGTGATTGTTGCAAGCAGAATGTTAACAGTTGTATGTGCTGCTGCCTCCATTTATACATAAACTTCCACTCTTCCGCCTGGATGGAAGGTTAGCTTGGGACTGCCCATAGCCTTCACCTGCTCTAGGTAATTTGGTCAGTTTTTCCTTTTTGTGGCATCACATTGTCTCCTGTTGAAACAGTGTTGGAAAATAATTAGGTAAATCCCCTTTGTTTTTTTTAAGCACTTCATGATAAGATGCTACTTGACTCATGACATGACCATAACTTAAAAATGATTGCATGTAGAAGACAACTAACCCAATAACTGTATGTTCTAATTTTTGCTAGGAAGTTTTGAACTGTCTGTCAATCAAATAGGTTGAGACTTGAAGGCTCTACTACTTTTTGCGCTCCTGATTTCAGAACCTTTCTATTATTTGAAGTCCCGGCAAAATACCACAGTTTCATCATACAGCATGCAAAATCAGACCCGAATAAATACTCCGTCTTCCACTGCAGAGGCACGCAGGACTAACCAGTGCATCCTTGGAAAAAAGCGTAGCATTTCACTATGCACTTATGATAATTATCCACCGGAATAAAGTCCTTATGTGTCATTTAAGAGGCCCTAAGGATAAAAGTGATAAGGTGCCCAACATATGAGTGTCAAAACTCAAGGTTCAATTGCTTCTTGTCAGAGTCTAATTTTCTCTTACATTATCTGTTATACTATCTAATCAAACACTAATGGCACAGAAAGTGCTCCCCCCACACACTTCAAGAGCTTTGTGTCCTCTCTAGCCTCTCACAGGAGAGCTTTCAAGCTGTATTTCACATACATTTGCTACTTTCCCAAACTATTTGTCTTCTATCACATTAAATCTTTTGATTTTTTGACCACTGAGATGAAAGACTGAATGTATTAGCAACAGTTACTTTTATTTTAGTCGCATTTTTCTGTTGTTCCCACCCACCACCCCCAAACTCAAAACAGCTATCACTAGCAGAAGCAAGTGAAATATTTTTCTTCAATATTTTTAAGCCAAAACATTTTGCCTGGTAACATAACAACAAGAGAACCCCCAGGCAGAATGAATGCCTCAGTCTGCTAAGTACTTTACAAACATAGTAAGAGACATTTCTTGTACCAAAGAGTTTCCAATCCAAAGAAACATGAGGCAATGGATGACAGACAGGAAAGCAAGATGCTCTAATTTTATCAGCAGGGACATTTGTGGAAGGAAAATCAAAGTTTTACTGAAATTTTTTTAATTATAAAAGCTTCAATAATTAGTAATACAGATTTAGGTGGCAAAATGTTTAATTTAGATTGTAAAGATATTAATATGGAATCTTATAATTGTGATACTTAATATTTAAGAGTGAGTTTTCAAGGGGAAAATAAAAAATTGTAATAAGAATTGTCATTATTACTTAAATAATTATTTGAACGTGGACTAACTTACATTGTTTCTATTATTTGAATATTTTGTCTTAGAACTGTAAGATACAAAATGTAGAGGAAGGATCTAGCCTGATTTGGGTAGGGATGCCAAAAAGAACAAATGTCACAGAAAAAGAGAAAGAACAAAGGAGTAAATGGAAAGGAGATCGCATATGGTAAAGGAAATAATCACTTTTTTAATCCAGTTCCTGCTTTTTTTTTGTTCACAATGTGCCTGAACAGCATGGAGAATGTAACAAATTATTTGCAAAATGCAGTTTGTTTAGCCTGGAAAAGAGAAGATTAGTGGTTTGGCAGTGCTTTGATAAGAAAGATTACATTTTTATAAAGAGGAAAATAGCTACTTGTTTTCCAAAGTCCAAGGAGGGGAAAAAATATCTGTCAAACATCTAAAAAAATACAATTTAGATGACCAAGCTGGGGATCAGGCTGAATGAGAGTCTGTGTTCAATTTTTTAAAGAAAAAGTTAAACAAATATCTCTCTGGATTGTTACAATATCATTGACAGTGTCAGAAAAAAATTATTGACCAGGAATTTTCTTGAGTTTTTCACAGTTGTCTGGTTCTCCGATTGTGTTGCTTTGCCAGATAAAGAAACCTCAGGAACAAAAGAAGAGAAGTTAGAGCAAGAAGGCTTGTACTATGTTGAAAACCTGACTGGAAACCTCAAGATAAATTCTCAGTTCTACTGATGAAATGGAGTTTCCATGTGGAAAAAAATGTTTCCCCCAAATTTTCTGTAACAGTTTCCCAGTGACTATGATAATTAATTGCAAAGGACTTGCTTGAGATTTCTTCTTAAAACTCCCATGTCAATACATTCTGTGATATGTCCAGAATTAAATATGTTTCATCATCATTTGGTTCACTTTTCTGTGAGTTTGACCAATGTAGATGTAGGACTGCTATGCACAGAAGTCCTCTCAAGTAGTAAAGAATTCTCCTTCCAACGGGGATGTTAGAAGTGAGCTCTGGAACCGAGCAACGCTGCAGAACTCAGAGCAGGTGTCATCAACAGATTTCATATGACTGATTAGCTATTATGAGTCATAACTACAACAGCTAAAGGTTTGGTATTTCTGGAGATCATTCAGATAGAGGAGTTTTCAGGCAATGGTCTACTAGTTTTGGAGTCTGCAGGTATATTTTACCAAGGTTTTTAAGAATAAATTCCATGTTAGAATAATGGTAATAAAATACTTTTATTCCTACAAAGTTGTTTCAGCTTGAAAACTTGAGACAATTTGGGGTTATGTAATTATCCATCTTGAAATTTGGAGATGAGGCTGCATTCATTCCTAAACTGGCTGTCATAAGGGCCTTGGAGTTTTGCACTGTGCTGTGACAGTAGTTGCTTCAGCCTTATTGCATTTCTCTGAGCAATGTAGCTCCCAAAGGAGATCTCAAGGTCAGAAAAAACATGGAAATAATTGGTGGGTTGTAAGGAAAAATCGTATTCCATCACAATGCACCAGCAGAGATCAGAAATCACCAGAAGTTGTTTATATTTCATCTGAATTGAGAAAGAAAAGGCCAGTTAATATAAACGAACGTCTATCTGATAATCATCTGACCAGGTGGGAGGCTGTTTCAACTGGGTCTGTGGATTCCTGTAACTGTATGCTGTTAAGGAGATAGTTAGAATTCTGATTACAGAATAAAGAACCTACAGAAAGTGCAGTATGCAAATGCAGGAGAGTACAGGTCAAAGTTTTATGCTTCCTGGGACTGCCTAGCATAATAACAGGTCTAGGGAAAAATGACTGTGGTTAAAAATTAATAGCACACTGACAAGTATGATTTAAACATATCCAAATCTAAATCAGTCAGCCCTACTGAAATCTTCAAATACTTAAGAGGTAACCTGTAACCAGTGGTGTCAAAAAGTGCTGTGAGAATTGAGGAATTAATCTGCATTGCTCTCACGTAGCAGTTTTGTCTTTGTGTGAGAAATAACTGAGGGATTTTGCTGCCCTCGTGTCTTTTATTTAACCTCTGCTAGCACCACCTGTAGTAAAAAGCTACAGTGTTAAATAAACGTTACATCTTTGAAAAACAAATTAGGTGGCAAATGGTATGTTAAGAGCTGATGGCATTTTTCTCCCCATACCGCTGGGGTAGCATCTCTTTTTCCTTTCTCAAGCATTTGCTGCTTTGCTCTTCCTTGTGTTCATTGGAAAGTCAGACAAACCATCTTCAGACACTGGATTAACTGTAAATTGATTGCTTCCTCTAACTGGCATGTATGGTATAGCTGGATCACCAAAACCCCATTTTACTGCTTCTGTTTACTAAGTTAGTGACAGAAACTCCTATAACTGGAGAACAGAGAAGGAGCTGGAAGTTATTTGTAGAAGAAATATTTGGAAGTTTTGAAAATGTTTCCCCTGCTCAGCTGCTGTCCATACGTTAGTCAGTCATCTGACCTTTGGCAATACAGCACAATAATCTTGATTCAGTTATTAATGAAAGTCCTGTCTAAAGCTACTCAGCCATCTCTGTATATGCCATCCGTTGATGGCGCTGTGTAATACAATGATTGCCGTGATAAATCAGGTTGTGGAATGAATGGCAACATTTATATCGGGCTCCAGATCCAAAATGTCATCTATTTTGTCATTTTCTTTGTGGTAGTGCACAGAATGTCTTAAATACTTTGCTATCAAGGAGTAAAGACAAAACTCCTATTTAAAGGATTTTGAGTCCAGGACAGACAGGTAGTAAAAAAAAAGATTAGAGAAAAAGAAGGAAGAGTACATGACTCAGAAAAACATCAACTGGGCACTTTATTTCAGAAGTGTTTTTTTAATTCATTTGTTTCATTTTGTTTTGTTTTGCTTTTTTCCCCATAGAAATTAAAAAAAAAAAAGAATAAGGAAAGGCATAACTTCAAACCACCTCAGTTGCTTCAGCAGATTGTATCAGTGGTTGATTCATGGGAATCATAACCAGTAATCAGAACCCATTCCCAGTTGCTGTGTTACTAATCAATATACAGTAATAAACTGGGAAACACTGTCTTTTGTCTGAGGCTCAGACAGTTCAATTTCAGCTCTATTCTAGTTTGGACAAGTCTTCTAGATGTGCCCACACTTTATAATTTTTTTAAGAAACATTAGCACAATTTTGAGGTATCTCAGCTACTTCTATTTTCAATGCTTTCGTTTGACTAGAAAAGTGATTTTTGTACTTGAGAAATAAACTTCTGTTTGAAACAACTGAATGAAAATTGTTCTCCACATGGATGTTTACTCTCTTCTAATGGAGACTATAGGGCAAGATATGATAACTGATCATTCGGAGAAATTGTAGACGGGATGCTTAGACCAAAGGACCAGATTAAATCTATCTAAAACACTTGTGAATCACTCTGAATGACTTCCCAATCACATAAGCACATCTATGCTATGTCCAGTGTGGCTTCAGCTGACTTTAGTGTTCTTGTTCACTTAATAAATAAATTAATAGTTAATGACAGTAGAAAGATTGAGTAATATATAATTTACTGATGAAAAGTGCCTGTAAGAACTTTGGGCATTAGCCCTCTCTAACGTCAAAGTATTTCCATAAGAAGCAAAAGTCTTTATACTCTTGATGTCTAGTGAGGTAATAACTCCAATGGTATAAATTTGAGGATTTGCTAGTGAAGAAAACATTGAAAACAAGTAAAGGAGAAAAGCAAACATGCAATTGCAATGCTAATGGAGTTATTGCAGGGTTAGGCGAAGTACTCTTGTACGGTGAAATCTTGTTATGAAGAGAAATATTGTTAGCATTTTTACTATTTCTTTTGTTGAATATTATATCTGAAAGGAAATGGATCTATCAGGATTAGATATCTAATTTAGAAATTTAATTTATATTGGTTTTTCTTTCCTTTTCATGTCACACATTTTTGCTGGATTTTATAATAGAACAAACATACGTGAAAAAAGAATAAAAGCTGGTAATTATGTGCACAATTATTTTTAAAATTCAGTAAGAATAGCAAGAATGAGATGAGAAGTATTTATACACAATTTAGTGCCAAAGTGTGTGCCACAAATTAGTAATAGTCAGAAGATTCATGTTAGTGAACAAAAGATGCCTCCCTAACATACGTATATGTAGTACCATAAGTATATGTATGTAAGGTAATCTAAGAACTGAAATGCAGGTTGACTTCTTGATGTCTTTCCTAAAATTTATAGTGAATGCAACATTAGTGTGTGTTACATATATGACCCTCAACCCACTACAGACACACAGGTGAGAGGTCAGCATGCAGGTTCCAGGGCCAAAGGAACAGTTCTGGCTTGACCTGAAGAGCCAATACATATGTTGCTATCAGAGAAATGACGTCACTGTCCACATCTATGCTAGAGCATCTGTACCACCTATAGCATTTATACTAGATTGCCTATAATTGCCCATTCTGAGTGATCTTATTAGCACTCTGAAGACTCAGATGAGGGTCTGTTTGTCATTTCTGTTTTCGTAGTCAACAAAAGTTCAGAGAATCAAAAAATCATAGAATGGCTTGGGTCAGAAGTGACCTCATAGATCATTTAGTTCCAATTCTCTGCTGTGGAAAGGGTTGCCATCCACTAAACCAGGCACCAGCTCAGGCTGCCCAGGGCTGCACCCAACCTGACCTTGAATGCCTCCAGGGAGGGGGAACCCACAGCTTCTCTGGGCAGCCTACGCCAGGGCCTCACTGCCCTCTGAGAAGGAAATTTCCCCCTGACATTTAATCTAAAACTCCTCTATTTTAATTTTATTCTGTTCCACCTTGTCCTATCACTATCTACCCATGCAAAAAGTTGATTTATTTTTTCCACACAGAAAGGTTGAAAAATGCTACTTCCAACCTTCAGATATTCTAAGGAAATGGAGAGAAGGCTGATGAAAAAAACCCACTAAATCATCGATCTAGAAGCAGCTTAAAGATCGTCTTTAAGCCAAGGCCTTGCATTCTTCACATTTATACCATTACATGACTTCTGGAGCAGAATAATTATTTTCTCAAGTCCAGAAAAACACTGAACTTTTGCAGGAAAATGCATCTTTTTTTTTTTCAATTCTTCTACAACTTGGCCCAAACAAATGCTGTAAAATATGTATGTCATGACACATCTTTGTATATAGACAATGAATTACATTTGTTACCTGGGGTTTAAATCAAAGAAGAACTTAAAAATCTCGCCCATGTTCCTGAAGATATTCTACTTAGAAATTATTTTCATATAATATCAAAACAAAGAGTTTTAAAGTTCTCAAAACTTGCTTGCATAACTATTAATTTTATTTTCCTGTTAAGCAATAATTATATATGCATTTACTGTAGAAAGCATATTTTCTTACAATAAAAGTATAATCTTTCAGAAAATTTGCTCTTCCTGAACGCTACTTAGAATCTGAGTAAATTCTTCTAGGTGGGCTCAAAAGCTTACAGAGTTAAAGATCTAAATTATTTGCTTTCAGTGTTTTCCCTGTTAGTTACAGTGGCAAAAGCATCCCTTTCATTTTGTAAAGGGTTTGCTCAGTTGATCCAAACAACCAACTCAGTATCCTAAGGGAGAATACTAATTACATAGTGATGTAAATATGCTGTTTCAACAAATAGGAAAAGCGCAGGACTCCTAACTCACATAAAACTCCAAATAAATTTCAGCTCGCTCTCTCTTTCCCTGAAATCAGATAATATTTAACTATTTTACTTGCTCAAGGTCTTTCTAAGTTTTTAGTACCATTTTCATATTATTGAAAATACTTTATCATTCATTTGAATCTTGGCTTCCCTGAAGCAGAGATTTTACATTACAGATTGCACATAACCAGTTTCTAATAGCTAAGTCACCTGGGGATCCTATGGTCTAAAGTTTATTCTTATTTAAATACAGTAATACAACTGAGAATAGGAACAATTTACAGAAGGAACACTAAAACTACATATCTCATATTTATATGTATATGTGTGCCTGTATACACCCCACACACATATACATATCTATGTGTGCTTCTATATGTTTCAGAACAATTCAAGTTTGTCCTTCAATGCTGACAGATAATAAACTATACCTATCTAATGTCTTATTAAGTAACTCTTTAACATTCCCTGGATGTGAGTTTAACATAGCGTTCTCTTGCTTTGTCAGACACCTTGTTAGAAGTGCAGTTAATTTTTACTACTTTTTGAAATAAATTTTCTGAAGGTTGCACCAACACTGAGCATGTTGGTATAATCACCTCTTTGACTGGTTAGCTATGCTGCATTTAATGCACCCCAAAATGCCATTTACCCTTTTGTCTGCCAGAGCACACTGCTGGCTCATTAAGCCTGCTGTCAACCAAGCATGTTGGTGAATTCAGAGTTTGAGAAAAGGGAAACTGCACAGCAAGTGGAGCCAAAATGAATCCCTTCTAGTGTTCTCCCTTTGAAATGGCTAGGCAAATTTCAATTTGCCATTTCAAATTCTTACAGTCAGATAGTATGGTCAGAGTGAGTTCAAAATATGATGAAGTTGAAACTTCACAATATTTCTTAAGAACAAAATCAATGTCTTTCCCCCAAAGGCAAAGGAAATTGGACAAACTGACATTGTTTTGGGACTTTTGGTGCAGTCAAGATAGCAAGAGAGTACCAAGAACAAGGCAGGGACAGTGCTGTTGACATTTATGCCCAAGACATCTGAGCATAGATTGACCATCCAAATTTTCTGCTTTCCAGTAGAAAACCGACAAATCTTTTTCTCATTTTATCTGTGTATTTTTACTTTACCAAGATGGTTCATCTTTTAGAAGTCACATTTAGGACACCAAATTGTCTTTTTTTTCTGTGCAAGGCCGTATCCCATCACATAGATTTCTTTCTGTATGCGCTCTTGTTCTCCAGAAGATAGGAACTATACATTTTCTGAATGAGATGAAAAGGAGAGGAGGAAAGATTTAAAGCAAAAGAAAAAAGAAAAAAAAGTAAACGAGATTATGATAGACATGAAGTGGTTATACAGACCTCCTTTTCCCATCCCACTCTTGAAGAACAGACCACATGAAAAAGAAAGGTATTTCTGACAAGTCACATTCCAAATTGAATAGTGAAGTCACCAAACATTTTGCAACATATTTATAGCACATTCCAAAGGAAATATCTGTTTACGTGAAAAGATTTTTCTTATGGCCCACTTCACCTCTGAATACTCAGACAGCTGTGAAGATGTTGACATTTTTGAAATATTTGAAGCTGAATTACTTTAATTTATGGTTCTAATAGAGGGAAGCAGAAAAACAAACTGAAGATAAAAACAGTTTTCTGTCGATTACTCATTATAAGGCTCATAAGTCACATAAGCATTTCCTTGCAGCCAAGTATGGCCTCAGACCTTCAATGCATTTCTAATGATATTTTTGCTTAGCTTGAATATTAATGAATGATGCATTGAAATTTTCCTTACAATATGCAATGAGGAAATTTTCAAGGATAAATTTCTCTGGTCCTTCATTCTCATTTTTTTCCTGTTGATTTCTGTTAGTGTATCACTTTATGTAGCACTCTCACAAATCTGTTGTGCTGCTTAATGACGTTCATTCTTACTGAACTCTTTTAAGTTATCCTGAAGCATTCTAGAAAGAATATGACAAATATGTATGGGAGCTGTTTCCAAAAGTAATGCCTCCCATTTTATTATGTTGCTCACAACATCAGAGGCGGATGTTGGTAGTATGGCAGTAGAGTCTGACACCTTCCTGCCAATATCCTGTTACATTTTGTTGCCACGTGACAGATGGCAGCAGAGGAAAAGGCTGACAAAATGGCGTTTAACATGGAAGTGCGAATGAAGCCAAGGTGTGGAACTGAATTCCTTCACAAGGAAAAAAGTGTACCCATTGACGTTCATCAGTGCTTTATGAATGTTTATGGAGACCAAACAGTGGATGTGAGTGTAGTGAGGCAATGGGTGGTGCAACAGTGGGGCCCCTCTGCTGGTGCCAGTTTTTATGAGTGCAGCATGCAGGCTCTTGTTCATCACTGGTGAATATGCATAGCTAGTGACAGTGACTATGTTGAAAAAATAGTCTTTTATAGCCAGAATTTGCTCTATCAAATAGTGTTATTGTGCTCTTTGTATCTGCTGTAATTTCCATGGAAATGAATAGGAGGCATAATTTTGGGAGCAATATATATATTATATAAATTGGACTATATGAACATTTCAACTACTTTCCTGGTTTACTTTAATTTGGAACTGTCTTGCTATTCTGGTAGCAGTGATAGTTATTTCTATTTGTCAAATTATTCCTCTGTACTAGGCACTGGTTAGGACACACCTTGAGTATTATGTTCACTTTTGGGCCCCTCACTACAAGTAAGACATTGAGGCCTTAGAGCTTGTTCAGAGAAGGATGATGAAGCCAGTGAGGGGTCTGGAGCACAAGTCTTATGGGGAATGTCTGAGGGAACTGGGATTGTTTAGTCTGAAGAAAGTTCAGGGGAGACTTCATTTCTCTCTATACCTGAAAGGAGGTTGTGGTGAGGTGGGAGTCGGCCCCTTCTCCCAGGTAACATTGATAGCATGAGAGGTAGTGGCCTTAAGTTGCACCAGGGGATGTTCAGGTTGGATATTAGGAAAAAATTCTTCTCAGAAGAGTGGTGATGCATTGGGACAGGCTGCCCAGGGAGGTGGTGGAGTCACTGTCCCTGGAGGTGTTCAAGAAAAGGGTGGATGTGGCACTGAGGTGCATGGTCTTTAGTGGATACAGGCATAGATCGATGTTTGGATTAGATGACCATAGTGGTCTTTTCCAACCTTAATAGTTCTACAATTCTATGAAATGAAATTTGATAATACAAATATTATTTAGATATCAAAAACAATAGAAATTAAATATATTCTGTAAGAAATAGCTCATATGTTTTGAACTTTTCCTACATGCCACAAAATATTTAGCGTGGTACAATGGAAAAATGAATTTAAGGTTAGGATTCGGGAAACCTGGACTGAATTTCCAACTTCACAGTCAATCTACTCAGTGATTTGAAGTGTATCATTTCATATTTCTGTGGCAACTCAGACATTTTGGTTATATACCAAAGAACACTTCAAATGTGCTGCTCATTTTGCAGTTTGTAAGTTAATGGTTCCCACTGTTTTGGCATAATAGAGTATGAAGATCCAAAAGATGGTAAGACTTTTTTCTTTATCAAATAAATTGAAAAACTTCTTCAAAGTAGCTCAACAGAAGAGAGAAAGCCAGGAACACTGAATTTAGCAACAACAACAACAAAAAAATATATATCTATCCAATACTGGAATAGAGATATGGAGCATTTAATGCCCTTTCTATTGTTTTCAAAGCAAGACAGTTCCCAAAATGAATTTTTATATACACTTACATAAATATAGTTGCAGACATCTACAACATTTTAAAATCATATCATCCTTTAAGTGACACAAGAAATTATGTTTGTTCATCAACAAGAAACATCAGAAAATCAGGTGAAAGAGAGACAGACAATTTTTAAAAATGAACATAAAGCCCTGTATTGATACTGTCTCTAAAGTATGATTTAACTTGTATAAGCTTACTATTTATTTGTTTATTTTTCTGAGACAACAATACCAAGTTTAATGAAGTAGAGTATGAGAAAATCACGGAGTTCTGATCAGATATTTTGGGAAGATCCTGAAGTTCTGCTCACAGAGGGCAAATGGAGTGCATGTGTTTAAAGAGGGAGATAAAGAGGAATTGTAGAAATGAAGGTCAATCAGCTTTATTCATTTCCTAGAAAAGTACAACAACAAAATTGTCATAAAGGTAGTAGGTAGCTAGAAGAGAACAAAATGGTGAGTAGCACTAAGTGTGGATTTATCCAGTGCAAATTGTATCAAACAATTCTCATTTCTTTTTGTAGTGTGGTAGCTGACCTCAGGGAAGAAGGGCAACAGTCTCACTGCATCTGTTTTCATATATCCTATTACCATATATCTTTCCTTTTTTAGGGTTCTTTGTTTTGTCTCATGTGGCATTCTCAAAAGCAAATTATAGAAACACCATTTACATAATATGTCCGCAGCATAGGTTCTAAGGTATTGGAAAACAGAGTATAACAGACAAATTTTAATCATTCCTATTTGGTATACAGGGATATATTAACCTAGACGCTGCCAAGGTCTATATGGTGTGCCACTAGTCAGTGAGAATGATAACCTAGTATAAAAATAGATAGTAGAGAACTGACTAAAATAACATTGCTACAAAATTGATTTAGGAACTATAGTGTATCACAAACTGAATTTTATTTAAAAAGTTGTAAAGAAATCAAATCTTGTGGCAGGGATCTGAAAGTATAAATAACATCTCCAGAAATCCCAAATAAACCTTTCCACTTTTCTCAGCAGAGAGAATTCCATCAAGCTTCTCTAACTGATACCATGTTTCTGTGACAGTACTTATTAGAGTCCTTTAAGAAGATGTAAGAGTCATTTTTATGGTCAAATCAAATATTTTGACTATTTCTCAGTGTTGCTATAAAAGCATTCATGATGTTATTTCTGTTGCAACAGTTTTCTAATGCACTCCTCTTTTTTTTTTCTTAAGATGGTGTAAGTATTTAGTAGATATATTTTCTGTTGAACTAAACCCAGCACTAGTTTCCATATAGTTTTGCCGAGTCAATACTCACATGAACTTAATTCTTATTGTTCTTTTCTGTTATTCAGTCTCTTGTGTATATATGGTTGGAAATGTATAGTTTGCAAAAAGGAAGTTCTTAAGGTTTTGTTCATGGATTTGTCTTGAAGAATAATTAAAACTTACTGTTTTAAGAATAAGCTTTATATTCATGTTGTGGAGAAAATCTGTCTGTATACCCATAAAAATATTTTCTCATGATATATAAATACCATTGTACTGCTCTTTTGGGCTTCAGGAAATCAAGATAACTTGATGGCTTTTTTATTTCCACAGTTAACAATATGTAAAAAAGATTTATTAAATGCTCCCAGACCGTACACTGAAACACTATTCCATTGTCTGCTATGCGCTTGGATTTTCTAATGCCAGAACAGATGGAGTTGTTCACTCTCTGAGGAGCCATGTAACACTTTTAAGACTGGCTTTGAGTTTTCCCAGATACATATGCTCAGCCTCTTGCTACTTGTACAATTTCTTGAGCACCTTTTTTAGAGAGTTTGCTATTAAATCCTTGTCTGCGTTTGATCAGATTCAAGCCCTCTATTTATAATGCATATATATACTTCATAACAGATTTCTCATCTCTCTGATATAATTGGAGGATTGGTGTCAAGAAGGGATGACATTCCTTATCTCCTTACTCATCAGAATCCCTTGGAAACTTTTAAAACTAACTTCTCTAACAAGAAATTCTTCTGTGGTCTAGACCTAACAGGGTGAACAGTCTTTGATAAAAAATTGTATCATTAGATGCTATTCCCATTGCTGATGATTTTGCAGGGGTGAGAACAGTGGGAGGATAAATAGAGAATATCGTTGCTTGAAACTACATTTCTTTTAATTGCCAAGCAGTGCCAAGGATTTGCCTTTCTGGCAAAACTGTAGCACATTAATTTCACTAATCTCTCTTAGCCACTACAATAAGGTTGCCACATCCATAATACCTAATGAGAACAATTCCTGGCCCAGGCTATCTTCACCAATACACTTATTTGAAAGTGTTAGTTGGCTCAGCCTAAAATCATTCCAGCATTTATCATTTATAGATTGCGTTCCAGCACGTGGACTTACAGTAAGGCACTGTTCAGTTTGCTCTTTTGAGCGGTTTTGATGGATGGAAATTTTGCTGCTTGGCTGGATATGTGACTAGTTCCTTTGACACCGAAGATGATACTTGGGTTTAGTTAATAAGTTCTTCCAACATGTTGGTTTCCTGGTTTGGAACATGTTTATTTTGGGGCGATATGTGACGGCTGGGCTGTTTTCACACCACAGGTTTTGCTAAGATACTTTAAGATCCCTTAAGTAGAATAAAATATCCTAGCACTTTGTGAACTGTATGACCGTATATAGATTTAAATGAATATGTAAATTTGATAGTTTGAATTGAATTATAGAAGGACACTTTTAAACACCAATTCCTTGTCACTTCATCCAAGATAAATCTTTAACATCTGCTGCTCATTTTCTCTGCCAGGCCAAGGTCTTTGTGATATGAAATGAGTAATAAAGTGCTTCCTCTCTATTACTGTCATCCTAGATTTCTACTGTTATAAATTCGTTTTTTTGGGGTAACAACCTTACTGTGATAATTAGAAATAACTAAACAAAAGTAAAATGAGTTAGGCCTGCCTGAACATAAATCCACTATAATCTGAGACATTCGACGCTGTGGCATGCTTCTATCTTCTTTTCAAAAACACACTGAATTCCAAGCTGTTGCCCTACTTTTATAATGCTATTATTTGCTAGCACTGGATTGCAGACTTAGGAATATTCTCTAACAGGATTCACAGCACCCAAACTACTTTTATGGTTGTTGTCTTTTACCTTCAAAAGGCCAATTCTAGCAATGGCATTTTAACATAGCTAATATCATTTAGTTAAAGGGTAAAAGGCTAAGAAAATCTTTTTTACTTTTATTCAGTAGAAATGCTCATCCAGGAACTTCTATTGACAAAGAGCCAGCCAACTTTTGCATTCTGTTTCTGTAGTAAATTCTGTAGCTATACAGTTTGGCTTGTACTTGCCCTGCTCTCTAAATACACTTTTTTTCCCACAAGCTTGGAGATACTGCTGTTCTGTCTTCTAAAACCCAGAAGATGAAAAAGAAAATTACTTCTTCTTTTCTTTTTTGTTGGGAAATATAATAATTCTTATAACTTCTGAGAAGTATCTCACTGCTAGAATTTCTTGTGAACCTTCAGTATCAACTACACTGGAAAAAGTTATGCCACTGTTTCTTGCTTTTCTGTCTACAGCAAACTTTCCATCCAACCTATAACTCCAAAGTTTTATAAGTACTAAGGAGACACAGATGAATGTGAAATATGGTTTAAGCAGTCTCTATTAGTTTAAATCAGTGGGCAGATGCTGTCATCTGTTACCCAAAAAAACAGACACGGAGACTCACTGGGACCTCCTTTTCAAAGTTCTCTTTGTCCCTTGAAACTGCAGCTCAGATTGCTACATTTCTCTTGGTACTTGCAGTATTTTCCTAGTCTTTGTGTAGATCTGAGACATTTCATCTCTCCATCCCCACTCCTGTCTTCCTCCCCTACATTTAACTGAAGTATTTTGATTTAAACCTGGTGAACCATAGCCAGATTACTTCACATTTTGCTGGTGTACTTCACATATATGAAGTTAAGCTGAGTGTGTTTTATACTTGAAAAGATATGTTTCTTCCATTCCTTTCTGCAGTGTGCGCTCATAGCTATTCAGCTTCATTTCACACCTTCAGAGTGGAGAAATCTGATTACTTTTCTCTTTGCCATTGATGTGAAAATATTCCATGAAACAGAAATCTTTCCAGCAACCTGATGCAGTACCTTTGCACTCTACCTACCTGAAGAGTGAGTCTCCACTCAGATGCACTGTTCATTATTGTCTTATACATATATACATTTCCTGAGCACTGCTTAGCTTCATCTTATATTGGAGTGTCTGCAGCAGTCTTTTTTTTTTTTTTAAAGGACAACAGAAATGCAAAATTCTAATTTTTGTGGCCCATCAACTAGTGAGATCAAGTGGATAAAGAAATAGCCTTCTGGTCCAACCTCTGTGTTGTACAATTTTACTTTAGAAAACTTTGCCATTAAAGATCAGAAATGTCTGGTCCTTCTTGACCCATTAATTTTTTACTTTTGGACTTCATTTAACAAGTGAGGTGAAACATTTAATTACCCAGAACAGCTGATAGCTTTAACATTACCCCAAGAATATCTGCCTCAGCTCAGATTTCCCAGTTCCTGGGCAAGTGTTCCAGCCATCCACGTAATGCTTTGAGAGTATATGGCAGCATGACCAAGTGCAGCAGCTTTTAAGAGAAGTGCTCCCTCTGCATATAATGACAAGAAAATGCATTAGAGAGTTTCAGATTTTGAATCTTCTTTTACAGATTTGTGTGGGGAAGAAATTCAGCTTCTGGCCACCTATAAATTAGGCATTGAGACTAAGGAAGTCATCAGACTTCCCTTTATAGAGAGCAAAGACAGTTAAATACTTTCAGAACTCAGTCCATTCCACCTCAGAATAGGAACTTAAAGTAGATGGAATGAATGATCTACTGTAAATTTTTATCTCATTCCAAGATATAACCTAGACAATTAACTTTAATTGTACAACTAGCCTTCGGACACCTGAAGTTAAGAAAGATGGGTTTCACTTTTACAGGGCTGAATGGATAACATGCGTATGTACTTCTCTGGGTACCAGTGGGCTGAGGATATATAAAACTAAATCCGCTAAGAGGTTTCCATAATGTAAAAGAATTTTTTTTCTAATTTTCTCCTTTCTTTACATTTTCAAGACATAGTACAATCTAGAGCAACTGAAGTCTGTGGCCACTTAGAGGCTATTGCAGACTACGTGAGACTACTATCATGATTTCAATATTTTTCATCTTAATTGGTGATCAAGGCAAATTGGATTTCCTGAATAATAATAATTTGTTTTCTTCATAGTGGCTAACTAGATATGTACATAACTGGCAGAAGGGAGTTTGTGTTCTGCCTTTTGAACAAGCGAGTCTACTGGGATCTCAGTTCTCTCTGTTGAGTTTGTGGTTTTTATCATTTATTAGTCTTACAGTATGTTTTAATTGTGATCTTGCAATGGAATTACTGTGCTGACTAAACAGTCCAGATGTTTCAGTTTACAAAACCTGTGATTTTAATCTGCAATGTTGCATTATCAGCTTTTCCAACCTAGTCGCGTACTAGCTAATAAGAAACCATTTAGAAGGATACTTGTCTTTTATACACTCCAAGTCACAAGACAATGTGTAAACAGTTCTAGCTCTCTCAGCCTTTACTCCTAGGAGGGATGCTCCAATCCCTCCACCATTTCATGGCCCTTCTTTGGACTATCTCCAACCTGAACAGCTCAGCTTACTAACATAGATATGCCCAAGGGTTTGCTTTTGTTACTTACAGATAGTTGTTTTTTGCCATCTTAGATGCCCTTGCAAGCCCTGGCATAGTCACCAGTGGCCTCTCAAAAAATACATGGGTCTTAATTAGTTTCTCTATTGTATCTGTGAGAATCTGTAGATGTTTCAAATATCTTAGCATACTACAATGGACATGAGATGTGAGGTCAACTGAGTTAAGCCCTTTGTGTCTTCTTTGAGGTAAAATGAGATGCTGTCCAGATTCTATTAAAGGTATTGTCAGAAGAGTTAACTATGTTTAGTTAACTTACTACGCTGTAGGAATTTTAAATAATCTTACCTTAGGCTTTGATACTGTATAGGTCAGTTTACAAAGGTCTATATTTAAAGAGTTCTATTCAGGAAAGGAATATATATTTGAAGGTTACAATTAGAACCATTTTGAGATGTCTGTTTTGGATGAGATTTCTTGCATTCTCTGAGTACTCTTAGTGACAAGTGAATATGAAGAAAGTCTCTGCAACTAATTCAGGAATAAATGTCCATTCAAACATCTTAGACCCCACTGATGCATAGAATTGTGATGATTTCTCCTTCTGGGGGTAGAAGCAACATCATTAAGCTCTTTGTTCTGCTGGTGTGCCACATCATCTTGAATCGTGTTCAGATAGTCAGACATTATTTTTGCAGATGTAGGTGTTCCACTTGAAGAATTCAGCCAACTTACCACAGGGTTTCATGACTGCCTCTTATGACAAAGTCAATCCTTGTTTGTAAGACTTCCCTTTTCTTTACAGCTTCTCTTTTATATTTACACACAGTTTTCCACATGTATAACTGTGTGTGTGTATTGTGCTGGTGCTTCTTTCAATCCTTGGACATTTTCCAGTTTCGTTACTAACTCTGGTAGCTGTGTTGGCAGCTGCTCTTACAGAGGTGTAATCATAAACTGATTGTTATACTGTCTACTTAGGTTTGTCATCTTTTGCTAATGTCAGTGTGGGATTGAATTGGAAGTTTTCTGGCAGTTTCTGGCCCTTATATACACAATGTTCCTGTCTCTTCTTATTTCTTCATGTAAGCGAGGAAATGTGTTGGGTTGCACCAGGCTCTCTACTGCTGTTTCCAAATCCTATTTATTTTAAATTAAACTTTGTTCCATTGCTATCTTATGGGGAAATGAATCGCAAACATATGGGGCTTTGACTTCTTTTTCTCTCTTCAGTTAATACTTCTGGGACTTTACTGTGCACCATTTCTATTGTGTAAACCTCATAGCTTCCAGAATTCCTATTCAGACCATACTAAGCTCAAGTTTTATGTAGCTGAGAGATGGAGAGTTTATTTATTTAAAGATGTCTTCCTTAAATTTTGTCGCTTTAGAAAAGTCCCATCAGTATATTTCCTTTCATGCTTTGTCCTCAGCTTCTCATACATCTCTAGCTTGAATTTGAATGCCCAGTAGAAACTGATATTATTAAGATACTTTTCTTTCCATCTTTCTTTATCTATTTGAATTCTCCACAAACTGAGAAAGCCAGCTACCATAATCCTCTTATTCATTCTAGTTCCTCAGCTTTGAGGAACAGATTAAAATCCTGTGCTACCTGTACTCCCATTGCATATTAGCTATGGGAAGAAAAGTAGTCCTTTCTTCTTGTTGTGTTCCTCTCCCTGCCTCCCAACTTTCTAATGAATGAAAATAGTTCTCTTCAGATCTCCTAAGCCAGACTTTTACCATCTCATTTGTATTGAAATAAGTTGTGATATTCGGAATATTTTATTTAATTCCTCATTACCAGTATTTTGAACTTTCTATTACTGGCTGTATTCTTCTCTTCAATGTGCTATGTATGAGGAATGCTTAAAAGTAATGCCTCCTATTTTCTTATGTTGTCCACAAAATCAGAGGCAGATGTTGGTGGTATGGCAGCAGAGGTTGAACCTTCCCACCAATATCCCATTACATGTTGTTGCCATGTGATAGATGGTGGTAGAGGGGTAGTCTGACAGAATGGTGTCTGACATGAAAGTGTGGATGAAGCAAAGGTGTGTCACTGAATTCCTCCTTGAGGAAAAAATGGCACCCATTGTCATTAACATTTGCTGAATGTTTCTGGAGACCAAACCGTGTATGTGAGCACAGTGAGGTGGTGGGTGATGTGTTTCAGCAATGGTGACAGCGACAGTGGGTCACCTCTGCCAGTGCAGATATTTACGAGCATGGCATTCAGGCTCTTGTTCATTGTTGGTGAAATTGCACAGCTAGTGATGGTTGATTGTGTTGAAAAACAGTAGCTGAGAATTTGCTCTATCAAATAGTGTCATTTTGCTCTTTGTATCTGCTGTAGTTTCCATGGAAATAAATAGGAGACATTACTTTCAGAGAGACCTATGTAGATATATAGTTAGACTGATATATCATAAATTTGAAATGATTTGTGGGAGGAAACAGTTGTGAATTTACTGAGGTTGATAGTGGAACTGTTGACCAGAATAATAAATTTGAGGATATTATGCACATTCCCTATCCTGCTGTGCAATGTCCATTTCCATATCAACTATCCCATTTTTTTTCCGTTTTTTTCAATAAGAAAATTCCAATTTGTATTGTTAGTTCCACTTGACAGCTATCACAAAACTGTAGAACTTGGGAAGAGGTCTTGAAAGCAGCTTGTTATATACCAAGCAAATATTGCCAACATGGAAAACAGCACCCCTGCAGATTTATATGTTTGGCTGGGCAAGCAACAGAAATTCTGACTCTCTACATAACACTTAACATGTGAGAAGCAGAAGGATGTGAATGTCCTTTGCATTCCTATTCCCTGGTATTTCAAAAGTATGTTTTGGTTGTTAAGATTCTACCTTGTAAGCCTTACTTTCAGTTTGACCTTTTTCAGAGCCAAGACCATGTCATCTTCCACCTAATTAGGTATTTCTTCGGAGATATTTTGTGAGCGTGTCTCATTTCTCAGTTTTAGATTCTGAACCTGATTTGATGAGCTAATGATCCTATTAGTAGACTCAGCATGGTAGTGACATTTTCAGAAATAGTGTATAGGAAGACACTGGAAAATCGGTTGTGTTTCTTACACATTACTCATATTCATCCTGTTCCATCCTTTCAAAGAATCTGCATGGTGACATTTGGAGGATAAATAGAATAAAAATATTTTATAACTGGGTGGCAACATTGTGCTGATTCTGAATTTGTGTTGGTAATCTCCTTCTAGGGTAGTAATATCTTGCTTCATTGCTAATTACCTAAGATTGTTGTTGTTTTGTTCTGTACTGTCTGCAAGATTTTGCTATATTTGTTTTCATTTGAAAATAAATTTGAAATGTGGCTGAATAAATCTTTTTATTTCTTACTATGTCAATTTTCCATCACCTTTTGTATGAATAAGTCAGATCCTGACTTTAGCAGCTGAGCTGTGGCTTGAGCAGCTAAGGACCCAATTCATATTCAGGGATATGTTTCCAAATTTTAACTATTAGTTCTGCAATTAGAGAGAGACAGTTTGTTGCAGAAAGTGGGAGGCAGCCCCAGGGAATGGAAAAATCTGGAGATATGTTTCACAGCTTTGATAAGTTTTGTGATTTTAATCACTCTTCTGCCAAGCTGGACAATACTACTCCACTCCCTGAAGAGCCCTGAATATACGAAGAGTGGATGAAATACTCAGTGTGGTAGCACATGTGAGCTAAGCTGACAAAGTGTGATGTGACATTCACATGATTAACAGGTATGAAAACTGGCAGCTGGATATTTCCTATTGAAAAATATTTGTGTACTCTCTAGTGCTATTAATTGGTGCTATCAGAAAATCTAATAAGTAACAAAAAGTCCTTACATGTCCTGATTAAGTTATTACGTTTGCTGCTTCACCTGAGTTAGATTTCTCTTTATTTCTACTGTAATTAGAAGAAATAGAACTACTGTTAGAACTGTAATCTTCACCCCATAGATTTGCATAAGAAAATGAATTTTAATGTGAATCAAACTTAGACCAAAGCATTGGTGAGTTTGGAAAATTAGTTAATACTTCAGTATTTTCAAGCGTTTAACAATGCTTCTTGAGGAAAGAGCACACAGCTTATTGCAGAGCCAGCTTTCCATGACATATATTGCCAAAGCATGATAAAGAATTGGTATTATGATTAAAACCTTTCAATTTCAAAGGATTTTTTAAGTTCCTGGCTTAACTGACTGTATTGATTAGTTTTATGTTTTAAATGCAGCATTCTCAGAATAGAACAGAATCAAATTTAAGATAAAACACTCTTCCCCTCATTTTTATAATGAACCTATTTAGATATTTTGAAGTAATGTCTCTGAGGTGACCTGATAGCGGCCTTTCAGTAACTAAAGGGCAGTTACAGGAAAGAAGGGGACAGACTCTTTAGCGGGGTCTGTGGTGATAGAATAAGGGAAAATGTCTTCAAGCTTAAAGAGGGTAGATTTAAGTTGGATATAAGGAAAAAATCTTTTAAAGTGATGGTGGTAAGGCACTGGAACAGGTTGCCTAGACATGTGGTTGATGCCCTGTCCCTGAAGACTTCCAAAGTGAGGCTGGATCAGGCCTGATCTAGCTGTGCAGGTCCCTGTTCATTACAGCAGAGTTGGACTACATAGACTTTAAAAGTCCCTTTCAGCTCTAAGGATTCTATGACTTTATGATTCTAATGACTGAAAAATACCATGATCTTTCAATATTCTTGTTCTCCTTAGACCTTTCCTAGTCTAAAAATATTTTTTTCTCCTGTTTTCTTTACGTCTGGTATAGGATTTACTCTTCAGAACATTACCCTAGATCATATCATTTCATCTTCTGTTTCCATATAATTTACTTCCGTTGTACATTTCTGTTCCAGAACATCTACTCCCAGCTCATTCTTTTTCACTGAAAGAAATGAAGTCCTTCAGTTATTGCAGTGCTACATCCTCTTGCTCCTCCAAATTTTAGTAATCTGTAAGAAAAATGGAGACAGACCCTTTAGCAGGGTCTGCTGTAACAGGACGAGAGGAAATGATTTCAAACTAAGAGAGGGGACATTTAGATTGGATATAATGGAAATTTTTTTTTATGATAAAGGTGCTGATGCACTGGCACAGATTGTCCAGAGAGGTGGTGGATGCCCCATTCCTGGAGATGTTCAAGGTCAGGCTGAACAGGGCTCTGAGCACCAGACTGAGCTGTAGGCATCCCTTTTCATTGCAGGGGAGTTGGACTAGATGACCTTTAAGGGTCCCTTCCATCTCAAACATTTCTATTATACTAGGATTCTATGATAATAACTAGTTATTTATCTATCTATATATCTATTTATTCATTTTCTGCAGAACTGTGTCTTCAGTATTGCTATATACTTAAGAGTCATGGAATTCAATTCCCTTGTCAGATTCAACATGAGTTAAGTTTTGGCATTCCTAATAGCAACCCTCACGATCTTGCAAGATTTCTATATTCCTCCTCTGCAACAAATACTCATTTCCACCTCCTGATACATCATTTTTGCACTGAGACATAAACCTGAAATCCTCATATAACCAAATGGTCTCCAGATATAGCTACTTCTACTTCAAACTTATTCACTCTATGCTTCCTTAATTTATTTATTAAAATAACATGTTTGCAAGGAAATTCAAAAGCTGATAAGATTAAGTATTCTGGTTATCTGCTGTCATATCATTATCCATTTTTATGTTCTTCAATATTTGTGCAGATTTTTAATACCTTATGATATTAAACACAGATTTAATCCTTTTAACACTTAAATAAAAATGTCAGTTCTCTCAAAAAATTATGAAATGTTTCCTTTCTCTAGACATTAAATAACCTTCCTTCTGTATCTGTGCTCTTCAGTCAATGGAAATAGGAATATAAGAATAAAGAATAACAAGGAGGAGTTGAAAAGCTACTGCTGAAAACTAGCTTGTCCACTTTTTTATCAGTATTTCAGATACAATAAGTAGTTTTCCATGCAAATTTATGTCAATTTCACTAAAGCCATTTTAGTCAAAATAATCTTATAATTTACTTGAACATCATGCTATGATACTGTTCTTACATGGTCTGCTGAAAATCTGCAGTTCTGAATGCTCATTTTTTCTCTCATCGTTTTTGCTCTTGAAAAAAGATTTCAATTATTTTCAACATTCTTACTAAGGCTAGTAGCATAATTTTTTAATGTCTATTTCTTTTCTTTTGAGTTCTGCCAATCCAGTTTACATTTGTTAATCTTTTCATAGATTGTAACTGAAAAATTTAGAGGAACACAGTCCTTTATTTCCACTATTCTTCTAGCTACACTTTTACTCAGGATGTTTTGTGGATGTAATCTGAGCTGAGGTTGCTAACTGGTTAAGCTCATTAACCAATAATTGTAGAATCCATCCTTCCACGACACTTTTCAATTATGTGATTTTCTTTTGCCTTCTCAGCTCACTTCATTTCCATAAATGATACCTCTCCTTGTATTATTATACTTGTACCTGTCTAACCACAGTGCCTCAAAAATTTTATTTTTGAGTCCAGCCCCATTGTACTTGGTGCAGGATAAATACAAATTCATAATGAAGCAGTCCTGTCTCTACTATAAAGGGTAAAATAATAAAATGACAAACAACAGATGGGTACAGATAGATGGGACAAAAATGAGACAAGACTCATTTTCACTGTCTTATGAGTAGGCCCCAACTGCAGTATTTTTTCTATAGATGTGTATTTTCATTTGAGCTCTCTTGTGTCTTAAACATTTTTTACAAACTATGTTAGTTTTACATTTAAAAAAATCTTGCTGCTTGTATTTTAGAATTTGCAGATATGAACACTGAAGGACGAGAAGAATTGCTTTAGTACTGAAAGAACATATGTTGTTCTTGGAATTTGGTGGGAGAAGTTGGACAGCAATGGTTTAGTTACATTTTACTCGTGTCCCTCCAACTAATGACTTGATGATTTATACTGTTCTATTACAGGGCCAGGAATAGGGCAAATTTTGGTCTATAATTCTATATTGGTCTATAATAAAGTGAAGTAAGAACTGGTGTATTTGTGGAGTTATCATCTTTTTGATCCTATTTTATTTCAAAGCGTTATTTATATTGGAGATGCCTTAGGACTTTGTTATCATAACATTATCTGAATTTGAAAGGACAATATATTTCTTACTTCTAAAACTTTTCCCAGTTTGGTGTATGTTTTCTGGACTTGTATTCTTGGACCCATTGTTGGAGGCTGGATTTTTACAGTGTTCTTTTAGAACAAATGGTTCTGACAGCAACTGAATTTTGAATTTGTGTTCACATTTCTTCAGATGGTGAAGCTGAATCATCAGTGACAGTAATACATTCACTACTTGTACTAGCCAACCCAACAGCTACCATTTTATAGAGGGAGAATAAACGGATATGCAACAATTTATCTGGGATTATTCCTGTCTGTAGAACTTAACCATGATGTTTTGCTCAGATGTGCGATAGAATTCAAAAATCTCCTTCTCAATTCTTTACAGAGCACTTTTAATCTACAGTCAAGAAGGATGGACAATGTGGTATTCAGCATGCTTCTGCTCAAAGGGGAAAGTTAAAGAACTGATGAGTCAGCTTGAGGGGAAGACTATCTTAAAGCAGTGATTATTATAGAAAGACGCTTAGATCACTGGCTCAACTGGACATCCCTGCATGAATACTCCGTGAGCATTGCTCTCAGGAATAGTAAATATTAAGGAGGGCTGGAAATAAAATGAGTTAAAGTCTATGTGCAGAATTGCTAACAAGCAGCACTTCTAAGTTGTAGGAAATTTCAAGAAATTTCAAGTTTTCAATTTTCTGTCTAGATTGGATCAAAACCATTTGTTCTCACTAAATACATAATGGTAGGTCTTGGATATTGTAGCTGCTTAGGGTAATTGGTGTTTCTGTCAGTTTCCCAAATAATTCTAGTCATTAAACTTTTGATACTGTCATTTCCACTGAACAGGTGCCCTGGAGTCAGACAAAACTTGTTTAAAGCCATGATATTTGAAATGAGATAGTTGGGCTCAATGAACTACATGTTTCTGTATAACTTTATTTTGTCAGGACTTAATTGAATAGCTGTTCACTTTGACAGCTGCCTACAGACAAATAACTTATCAGTGATCTAAACAATGTGGTTGTTGTAACTGAGAAAAATGAATTGTACTTGATGGACTTCTCAAATGTTAACAGCTAAACTCTCAACAACTATAGAAATATATCCAATTCTTTCACAAAACTTATGGGCAGTAGTTGGAGATAGTCATTCCCCATATCCATCCTCATTTCAGTCCTGATTTGACCTGTGAAACTTTTGAAATCAGAGATGAAGATGAGCTATAATGTGGAGTTTTGGATACTGTTCACTTGCAATCATCAAAGAAAAGAACACTGCGGAATCATGGAGAATATTGAGTCTAGGTCTCCTGCAACTGAAGTGGGGTTAAGCAGGTTCAAAACCAGTTTAAACAGTACATCCATAATGATTCCTATAAAATTCTGTTTTCAAACAAGTATTTTAGAGATTTAGATTTTTTTCCAACAAAGAAAAAAAAATTACCATCATATATGTATTTGCTCTAGTTTGCTTTGCTTCATTCAGAATCTGTCAGTCTTGTGTCACAGTTAGGGAGTAGAAGGCATTGTACCAGTGCTGCTCTGAAAGTAATACCTCCTATTTTATTATGCTGTCCCACAATGTCAGTGGCAGATGTTGGTGGTATGGCAGTAGAGGTTAAACCTTCCCACCAATATTCCATTTTGTTGTCACATGGCAGATGGCAGCAAAGGGAACGTCTGACAAAGTATCTGACATGGAAACACATATGAAGAAAGGGTGTGTCATTGAATTTCTCCTTGCGGAAAAAAATTGCATCCATTGACATTCATTGATGCTTGCTGAACAACTATGGTGACCAAACAGTGGATCTGAGCGGTGAGGTGATGGGTGGTATGTTTCAGCAGTGGCAACAGCGACAGTGGTTCACCTTTGCTGGTACAGATTTTTTGAGCACAGCATGCAGGCTCTTGTTCATCACTGGTGAAAATGTGCAGCTAATGGTGGTAATTGTGCTGAAAAACAGTGTTTTGTAGCTGAGAATTTGCTTAATCAAATTGCATTATTGTTTTCTTTGTGTCTGTTGTATTTTCCATGGAAATAAATAGGAGGGATTACTTTTGGAGCAGACAGCCCAAGTCCCAAAAACCTATTTTATCATCATCTACAAGTATTTTAATACTGCTTCCTCCTCAACATCAGTGGCCTACAAGGAAAGTAGTCATTTATCCAGTCAAGTTATGAATAAGAAATCCCTGACGCTACAACTTCTCACTCACATCAGAGTTGTTAGGACAGGCAGGTGAACAGAGGAGTATCTGCAAGAGTGCCTGAAAACAGAATTTAGAAGGGATTTCTGTCAACCGAGAAGAAATTATTTGCTCATCAATTCCTACCAAACTCTCAGTTTAAGCAGGTGTTCCCAAGCTGCATTTCTGACATCTATTCTGCAAAGTCATCTGAAGTAGCATGTTACTACACCAGCCTTTTGCTCTCTGTTATGAAAAGAAACAGAGTTTGAATTTATGACACTTGCTTAGAATTAAGCCTAAAGTGTTAATCCTTTCATACATATCTGTTTGGAAGTGTTTTCACTGTATCTCAATTTCTCCAGCAAGTTAGCTGGCTTGTTATTTTTTTTTCATTTGTTTTGTTTTGTTTTCCCAGTAAGGTTTTTTTAGACAAATAAGATTTAAGTGATCATACTGTATGTCTGTCCAACTCTCTACTTTGCTTGTCCTTAGTTTTAACTTTGTTCACCAAGTTCAATGAACTTTGACACAGACAGAGCTATTTCAAAGACATTCTGTTCCTAGACATTGTGAAAGTCTGTTTTGAAAGAGAACACTGCTGTCTGCAGTATGACCTCAGCCCTTATTAAACAGTAGGGAATACACATAGAAGGGCAATATGAGAACTTCAACAAATAGATAAATTTTGTGAGGAAATCATGTCTCCTAAGGTAACATCAGTCATAACTCCATTATCAAAATTTATGAACTTCTCTGTTCACTACATGGTCAGTTTTTACTTCTGAAAAGGTTTATGTCTCTATAAAACATTTCTAATTTATATTTCACAATTAGTATTATTTCTTTGGATATATCTAACTGTACGTTTTCTTTTTTTCAGTTTCACTCCATTTTCTTTTTCCCCTCTCTGTTGTTCTTCATACTTGACATCTGAATATGGAACTGTATCAGCCAGAGTAAGTTTCCTTCACAGATTTTTGCCTTTTGCAGTGTCTGGATTCTTACATTTGCTTGCTTTTCCTGTATTAGCACTAAGAGCTGTTTTGGGAATTGACTTTACCATCTGATGTCCTGTTGTCTGTAAACTACTCTGAATCACCTTTACAGGAGCTGTGCCATACTATCACAATCTGGCCAGATATTTGCCATCTTAGTCACAACCACATTTTATCAAGTTAATAGTACATAATTAATGAAGAGGAAATCATTTTTTCTTGATCTCAGATCATTTTTCTCTGGACTGGGGGTATCAGTGAAACTCAGGCAAAAAATGAAATGGAGAATGTTAAGGTCATGCAGCTTGCATGTAAATGCTAATCTGAAAGCAGATGGAGCGCATCTTCATACACAACATCCTGAGAGACTCTACTCAACAGGCCAGTCCATTTGGTAAAGTACATTGCTGTCCTGAATTTTAATGTGACAGGTGTACTTTTAAGTCTCTTGTTTATGCTTTTGTACTTGAGGTCTACAAACGGACCACAATGAACTCCTTCATCTATCTTTATTAGTTGCTCATGTGTAGGAAAAAAAGAACCTCACCCCTCCATTGGATCTGTCACGATATGCGGCTACAGCATTGAGTGAAGTACCAAGCTCAGTGCTTCTGAAAGGACTTTACACAAACTGAAGAATACTAGAGATGAAACGTTCACAATAAAAACACATTATTACCTCAGCCAAGCATCAAAACACTTACAGAGGGGCATGGACTCTCTGTAAGTGCCTAAAGGTGAGATCCACAAACCCTCACGTGGTTTCATCACAGCCAACATGCTTTTCTGTCCCTCCTAACTAAACTCACACAGTGGCAGCTGTTCTCAAATTGCCATTGTGACATAATTCAATTCTATTTCTGAAGTCATTACCCGTTGCTAGGACAACATAACACTCTGTTGCTAATGTGTATGTCTCAGAAAAAATTAGAGAGGTACCACTACCCCAAAATTGACTTTAATTAGATTAGTTCAAAAATTAGTCTCTACTACATACATCTGGGGAAGGTGTGTGATAAATCTTTTCCTTAATAAACGACTACAGACAGAAATAGTTTGGTTCTGATATATTCTCCTTACTTTTTATAGATGTTGACCTTTCATTTCCACATAAGAAAAGTGAAGGTGAAATCAACAATTCTACTCTTCCTACTTGGGAGTAAGAAATAACTACAATTAACCAGGAAGTCTTAAAAGGAACCTGTGTATTTCCTTGTTTCTCCTGAATGTTTTTAAATGTTCAGACACATCTAGAAGCTTTTAGATTCTTACTTCAGATATTATTATTATTTTCTCCTTGTGTTCCAGTGCTTATTACTAGCATGGGAATTCACTATAGGATGCATCTGATTATACAAACTTGTCCTTCAATGAAAATATACATCATTTGCGAATAAATTGCTAAGTCTTATTTCAAATTATTTTTATCCCACTTAACATTTAATTATAATATTTTCAGATTTTTATCTAGTATTTCCCAGTAGTCCTTTATCCTAATTTACTGTTTTACAGGGATAACAGAGACAATACAATAAAATACTGGTAAAATTGGTGGGACTGATCTCCCTGACAATTACCTTTCCAGAGGAGGTTTTGCCAAGCCAGTAGGTCCTTAGCAGTCCTAAGGTCAATGTTATGGGAATGTTTTTACCTAGCATGGCGTGGAGCAGAGAATGTTTAGGATTTATGCATTATAGAAGCAGCCAGAGATTTGTTTTCACATACTTACCTAATAAAAATTATTCTTTCTTTCGAGCTGTATTTGTTGTAATATTGTCTCTCCCAAAGTGGCATGTTCCTTGTCTCTCCATTGAGTTTCTGGATGTATCAGTGTAACAACATGCTGTTGTCATGTCACAGAGCAACTTAAAGAATTGCAACCATCATTAAATTATTTTCTTACTTATTTCTAAAACATGCTCTATGACAACATATTTTGAGGGTAGGAAAAAGCCATTGTTCAAATATAATAACAAAAAAGCTCACTGCAGTACAGCTGGAGTACATTTTAGCAAATTAACAACAACAACAAAAAAACGACCATAACATTATATGCATATTGTCCTCTCTATAAGTTTTTTAATGCATAATAACAATGATAATGGTAATAATAACAATAGCAATTCAAACTGCTATTCATAATGCATTACTTTTCTTAATGTTATTTCTCAATGTCTGGAAAAATCACAATTGTTGGATTTGGAACAGCTGAAAAATTACAACATTAAGTACTAAATGGTCTCCTACTCAGTAATTTGTCTAAAGTAGGAGTAGATGAAGAAATGAGGTCTTCCCAATGACAATGAGGTAACTGTACAACAGCAAAACTGATTCTTGCATATGTGTGATAAAAATGTTTCCTTAGCTGTGAGACAGTGCCTCTGAGCTATCTTATCTTACAGTTGTGATGGATATCACTGATGTATAGATTCAGCCTACTTAAGTTCACTGCCCATAATAAATTGGAAATATTTATGTGCACTTGACAGAAGCATGAATGGTTCTTTTTTGTTAGAATTTGGAGAATTTTGTGGAAATAGAAGCCTCCAAATAGACTTCTGTTAGTGTTCTAGTAAGAGCAGCAGCCAAATAAACTGGGATTCTCCCAGGACCACAACAGAATTATTTATATTCTTGACAGCTTGTCAAGCACAAGTAGGCCTGGTCAAAGCATGACTATCTCTGGCACTTTGTGTATGATACTTAGCAGAGACTCACAGTTTACACTTAAATCACTGTGAAAGAGAGAATAATTTTTGAGATGACAAGGTGACAGACATGCATAGCAAAAGTGAGTAACTTCAAGTGCCCATTTCTTCCAAGCTGAATGTGAACAAATTAATTCAACATTCATCAGTAGCTTATGTCACGACAGGTTTTATTTCCTAATTATTCTGATCGTACATTTTTCTACCCCATAGCAGGCCTGTTCCAGCTCCAAGAGCAGTCAAGCTCTTATGTTAGCAAATGTTTCTGCATTGTTTTGTTGTGAATTTTGCAGTGAATAACAATAATAATAAATCTCTGACCATTATTTTGATCTGTTCTTTCAGTCATTACTTTCTCACACCTACATCAGACATCACAGGTCTCAAAATTCTCAAAATCATTAATAATACGTCACCATAAAACTCACAGTGACTGTGTGTTCGGAGGACCCCAAAGAAATAAGTTGCATCAGACTTCTCTTCAAAAGTGATTGACAGCTGATTTGCTCACTGAAGAGCCTAAGTACTTTGCTAATGCCTTCTATTTGCAGAACTTCAACAGGTGAAATATTCAGAAAAGATGTCAGAAAAACTTTTCTAGAAAGAAAGTCTCAAAACAGCATGGTGGGCCAACTGTTAAAGGCCAGCGCAGCTAGCAGAAATCTCCACTCCATAAAGTTTTCTTCCCGTGTCTTCCTACTTGGTATTCCTGCTAGCCATTAAGATCTCAAAAACAGAGTGAGCATAGTGTCACAGAGACTGTCATTCTCCTCCTCATATGTCAAACTGTTAAAGATAAGAGCAAAAAACTGCACTGTGTTTTGTTTTCTTTTTCTTTATTTTTTTTATGTTTTGTTGTTTTGGTATTGTTTCACTCCTCCTTCCAGCTTTCTTCAGAGCTTGAGCTTGGAAAGTCTACTGAGTGAATAAAAAAAGAGATATAGACTCCAAAGGAAGGGCTGATGAGATGTGAGAACTAAAATGTTAAGTTACTTAGAACAGCAAACTTGCAAGCATCTCTGATGCATCCATATAGGTGGTAAACACAGAAAAGCAATCTCCTTTTTGCTGGAGGTAAAATATGTTCAGATGATGATAATGGTGATGAGAAAGAACATAGGATTTGTCATACTGGATCAGACAAATCCTATGTTACTTCTCATTTGTTGAGTCTGGCATTTTTACTGCCTTCAGAAGTGACCAATGCCTGATGCTTGAGGGGAAGTTGAGGAAAAGCCCTTAATGCACTTAACTAGTTGTATGGAAAGGGAGGTATAGAAGGGGATAAATTCTGGACCCCTACAGCTATCAATTTACCCTCTGAAGCATAGTAATGACTTTAACATTTGTACCGATGTTATTACTCAAAAAATTATTCATCCCTTTAAAACTTTTTCTACAATATTTGATTTAATAATCTCTTGCTGGCAGTAATTCCAAGGGATGGCAGCATGCTGTGAGGAGTATTCAGTATCACAATTTTTACTGTACTTTCCATTTATTTATTATTTACTGCTTTCCATTTATTTCGTTGCACATCCTTTATTGATTCATTATGGCATTAGGGTTAAGAGTAGGGTCTTATCGTTCTACAGTTCATAAAAATAAATAGAAAGAACTGACCATTCCTTTTTCCAACGTGAAATACATTTAAAAGTGTTTTCTTTTTGTGTGTATAGAGAAGAGTTAAGTGTCTCCATTTTTCTTTATCTGGGAAGAGGAAAGGCAATGGCAACATTTTTCATGATAAAAAACAAAGTAACTGTATGTTTTTTTTTCTGGATTTAGGTGATATATTCTGCATACACTCTTTCTCCGGGCATAATTTTGTTATAAATAGCTTGACTGCTTCCTGAAGAGATTTTAACAGTGTCCAAAATGTTAATTTTTGACAACAATTCACACCTGTTGATTATTTATTTTATTGAGCACGGTCATCCGCAGGTTTCAATGCTGCTTCAGAGTTTCATGTGAAAATAAAACTGGGAAATGTTACATTTTTAAATGCAAAAAGGCACATTCTTGTTACCCTGCCACATCTACAATTTCATCTAGAGATTCCTTTTTTATGCTAATCTATACATTCTGGAGGATTTGTATTCTTGCTAAACCTGCTTCATATAATTAATTAAATACAACTGAATTTAGTTCCATGAATTCTGAACTGAGGTCTTTTAGCATATTTTATTATTACATACAAGACTGTCATGATTCATAATAGGATCACATCATCTAAAAAATGTGGTAATAAGAACTAAGAAATGTATACCAAAACATACCAAAGGATTAGCTCAGGGATACTTAATAGCACATGTAGTCTCACAGTTGGTGAAAATTCCCAGAAATTCACACATATAAGCCTGTGTTTGCATATTAATAAGTACAATCTTAATTAACCTTTAGCACAAGTAGCTGACGAAGGTACTTTACTGTGAAATCAAATCCTGAATATCTGTAACCAAAACTAAAGTATATTTACTCGTTATCTTTATTTATTTAGGAGCAGGAGCTGTACTACAGGTCAACATGGTCAACCAGGCAAATGGTCTCCAGATCATGTCTGATCTCAAGGGTCCTTCCTTCCATCTGTCCTGCTAGCTCTTACCTGGGACACAGTAATTTGAGCAAGTGCAGCCTGAGCAACTTTCTCTTTCATAGAATCATAGAAAGGCTTGGGTTGCAAGGGACCTCAAAGATCATTTAGTTCCACATCCCTGTCATGGCAGGGTTGCCTATCACTAGATCAAGCACTAGATCAGGTTTCCTAGGACCCCATTCAATCTGGCCTTGAACACTCTCAGGGATGGGGCATCCACAACCTGTAGCAGCCTGTGCCAGTGGCTCACCATCCTCTAAATCTCTCCTCCTTTACTTTAAAATCATTTCCTCTTGTCCTATCACTGTCTGCCTGTTTAAAAAGTTGATTTCACTCCTGTTTATAATCTCCCTTTAAATACTGGAAGGCCACAATCATGTCTCCCCGGAGCCTTCTCTTCTCTAGGCTGAACAAAAACAGTTCCCTCATCTTGTCTTCATAGGAGAGGTGCTCCAGTCCCCTGAGCACCTCTGGACCCTCCTCTGGACCCTCTCCAAAAACTCCACATTTTTTCTGTACTGGGGGTCCCACACTTGGATGCAGTACTCCACATAGGACCTCACAAGGGCAGAGCAGAGAGGGACAGTCACCTCCCTCACCCTGCTGGCCACCCCCTCTTTTGATTCAGCCCAGGATACTGTTGGCCTTTTGGGCTGCAAGCACACACTGATGGCTCATGTTAAGTTTTTCATCTAACAGGACCCCTAAGTCCTTCTCAGCAGGGCTACTCTCAAGGAGTTCTTCTCTCAGTCTGTATACATATCTGGGACTGTCCCAACCCAAGTACAACACTTTGCACTTAGTTTTTCTGAACCTCATTAGGTTTACATGGGCCCACCTTTTGAGTTTCTCAAGGTCCCTTTGGATGGCATCCTTTCATTCTGCCATATCAACTGCACCACTCTTCTTGGTGTTGTCCACAAACTTGCTGAGGGTGTACTCAATCCAGTCATCTATGTCATTGTTAGAGATAACACTCCAGCACTGAAGTCTATCTTCTCCTGCAGCAGGAGGATGAGAAAGGGAAGGCTGGAAGAATGAAAGGACTTTAGTGAAGCTTCCTGTTAGTTTTTTTCTTCTCACCTCTTTCCTCTGCATCTCAGAGTCATTGTAGTGTGATCTTTGTATCTCACAAATGAAAATATAAGCGTTATCTGGCTTTTGAAAATAGTATAGAAAGATTTGATACATATTACCAGAGGTGTGGATTTCCTTCATGTCTTCTTTGAATTTGATGTTTGGCACATTTGATTACTATGATGTAACTAGCAATAGGACTAGAGGGAATGGCCTCAAACTGCACCAGGAGAAATTAAGATTGGACTTTGGGTAATACTTCTTCTCTGAAAGAGTGGTCAGACACTGGAATGGGCTGCCCAGGGAGGTGGTGGAGTCACTGTCCCTGGAGGTGTTCATGAAATGTTTAGATGTTGTACTGAGAGACATGGTTTAGTGGGAAATACTGGTGGTAGGTGGACGATTGGACTGGAGGATCTCAGAGGTCTTTTCCAGCCTTGATGAATCCATGATTCTATGATTCTATTTCTAGATGTTCAGCCAGATGTGCATATTTTTGTGCCTACACTGCTGGCCATTCTCTGTAATTGGATCAATGCTCCCCTTGCTTCTGCATAGTAGCTGAGTATTTTTTAAAGAGTTCAGTCATTACAGGAGTGAACTAGGTTCTGGACATTATTCTGAGTTTTCTGAAATCCCCAGTTATCTGCAGAGGTATGTATGCCCCAAGTGTTAGATGACATGGAGCCATGTCTTTAACACTGGGGGTTGCAATACTGAAGCTCTTAGGCATTTAAACTAGACTGGATGCAGTCAGTCATGTCTTGAGCATCCAAACTTTTCAATTTCTCTCTGTTTCAGATTTTGCTGTAGATGGTCTATTTGTGAAAATGTTATATTTAGTTTGCTTTCTCCATCTTACAGAATATCAAGTCCATTTTATTTTATTTTATTTTATATATTTTATTTTTAACAGTATTTTATCAGCAGTAATTATTGGTCCTACTTGATCAAGAGATTCAGATGTTGGTAGGATGAGTCACTATTCCTATCCAACTTTCACAATGTCATGATAATGATACTTTCTGAATATAAACATCTGACTGTCCTTTGTGGTACCACAAGCACTTCTGTTCTCCATTCCTATCATTTCATTTGAGTCTTTTCCTCTTTTATTTTAAACGACAATCATTTCATCTGCATTTTCTTCACACAATCTTTTTATTTCACATCAATACACATCCAACAGGCTCCCTCCTATGCAAATGGTACCTCTAATTAATACTAAGAATCTAACCGTCCAATTCCTTTTGTCTGTACTGTAAATCTCAGATACACAAACATGTATGTTGCGTTTGCTTCGTTCAAAAAGTGGCAAAAAAACCCTCATTTAATTTCTGAAGTTACTGCATCATATGTTCTGAGAGTCACAGCAGTTGGAGATGGAAGGAAAGCTAATGGGTCAGGCTGTTCACTGCTTTCCTATCACAAAATTATTCTCAAAAATATGTACTTTTAACATTGTTTGTCTCTCATCTTTAAATATAGCTTCTTTTCATTCTATTTAAACCCAACAAATCAGAGGTAGATTAGTTTTATAGCAGAAAAATTCTTTTTGACTCTAGGACATTTCCAGCTTTTAGATTTATTTTGTTAAATGTACAGAATGAGGAGAAGCATATTTCATTTTTATAAAGAAGTAAAATATGCATGATACAAAATTTGTGCTAAAGTGGAATCTGGTTCAAAAATACGAACAAATTCATCAGTTTTTAGGATCTTGAAAATACGTGATGACTTTCTGAAAGACTTTATCCTGGGACCTTTGGTTATAATTTCCCTCAGATGAACAACTATTATACTGGACTACAAATGAGCTGAATACTCAGCCGTTATCAATCCAGTTTCCCTGCTGTCAGTGCTACTTGGCCAGCTTCTGCCAGCTGAGGATCTGTCCTGTTGATTTAGATGTGTATTTGTTGATGTCGAGCATCACAAATTAGGACTGGATTTTCAGAAAACTTCTTTTTCATGTCCCTGACAATGAATAGGAGAGTAAAAATAGATTGTGACATTAAAGGTTTATGTTTCAAAATGCACAGGACTCTGTAGTAAACTTTCCAGTTTTCTGCCTCCAGGAGATTATGCTGCAAGTGATTCTAAATCAGTTATTACACTGGGATACCATAAAATCAAAACTCAAATGGAAATGTTGTGGGAGCCAGAGTTTCAAAATAGGTACTGATCATGTATCTTGTCTTATTCTTAAGTTTAGCTTGTAAAATATTATATACTAGGTTTGCTTTTGTTGCTGCTGTTGTTCTAATTTTACTGGATTTAAGCCTGAATGAAACATAACTAGGAACAGCAGAACAGATTGAAAGGATGTCAGAGGAGCAACAGAAATTAATCAAATGACAAAATGAGAAAACCAGCACCGAAGATAGAGTCAGGTCCCCCTGCTGTTTTAAGGTATGGAAAACTAAAATGAGTAGGAGTGGTCTTAAGAATATCATATCAGCAGAATGAGGTGTCCTTAATAATTGCTGGTTTTGTCTTTTTTGTACAAGCTTTACGTAAACCAAAAAAAAAAAAAGAAGAGGAAAAAACAGCCTCAGCAAAAGCCAGGCAACTATGTGAAGATACACTAATAGTTTCAAGCTTATACACCAAGAAAAGAGAGACAAAATAGTTTAGAATAGAACAAAGGGAAATATCCAGGATAAAGGCAAAATAAAAAGAAGAGTGTTACTGTGAATTAATTGATTTGAATTTTTTTTGAGAAGGGGGATGTTAACTTTTTACACATACCTCAGCTTTGTAAAATCAAATTAATGCAGCATCTTCTCAAATAAGCAATCACAAAGAGGGGAACATCAGAAAACAGCATATCTCAAATAATTTCTTAACTGCTGGGCAGAGTGCTGAGCAGCCAACTGGGATGAATTTACCAAGGGAATTAGGATGTGTCTGGTAGAGGGAGAACTGCTGCATTATTATGCAGACCTGTATCACTCCCTTCATCATTGAAAGCGTGGTAGTTTGCAGATGGTCGCTCACTCTGAGGTTCTTGCAAGCAAGGCTGGGACTGAGTTAGATAGTGCTGCTTTTTTGGGGAGCTTGCTATAAGTATTAGTGAAACATTCAGTTGGCTGGTGCATTATTATTTGATTCTAGAGGGCAGATTTAAAGACAGAATACTTGCATGAATGTAAGGTAAAAGTAATGCAGTGAACAAGTGCATGAAAAACTTGACACTGCATTCATTTATTTGCAAAGGACTACTGCAAAGCTGGATGGTGAGAGTTCCTCAAATGAGAAGGCCACAGGATTCCTTCATAATGGAAACTGCTAGGAGACCCAAATAAATGAATGGGTCCTAATTCCCCCTTCATACTCTCAGGCCAAAGTTGTATAACACACATGGGTTAACAGCACATTGCAGGAAGATAGTTTGGTTTTAAAGTAAATGTCAAGAGCCCCTGTGTTAGAAAAATCTATTCTCTTACAGCAGTGCAGGCAAATATGAGAGCAGGGACAAGTGGAGAGGGAGGAGTGAATACTGCACAACGATGGCAGTGTTCACCCTTTACTAATTTAACCTGTACCACTTGCACTTCCCTTACAATCATTTAGCATGCAACAGTGACTGTATTAAGTATTTTTTACTATTCCCTACAAAGTCACCCTGAGGAATAGCACAGTAGACCTGCTAAGGTTCTCAGCTTCCATGCTTTAAGCTCTATCTTAATTAGCTGGTGGAGTGAAAGAAATAATTTTGCCATTCCCGTGTCCCAACCTGACAAACTGGGACTTGGCACTAGCTCAGTATAAGACATGTAGCTATATATGGTATATGTTAATGATGCGATTAGTAACACATGCTGAATGTTAGCATGTTAGAGCTCCTAGTTTCATCTCCCTATGGAAGTGACTTGATTAATATTAGATAGAACTTTTTAACGAAGGTACTGTTTCGCTGACATTATTTTATATTGTTAAGGAAAGAGGAATAAACTTTACACAGAATATTACAATGCTTAATTAAACAGAATGTGTTGGGCTTCCTCGTCCCCTGTCCACTCACATAAATGGAATATTTTTGTTTCTTTTTTTGTTTGTTTGTTTTTCACAGAAAAAAAAAAAAAAGTAACTGAGATTTGAAGGATCACTGGTAACTTTATCGAGTCCCATAGTGCTTGGTCTGCTGAAGACTGGTGGGTCCCTAAGACAGTTGCAGAGTGATCAGTCAGAGTGAGACGTCCCTTCAAGAGGCTGTTTCTGTAGATCTAGTATTATTATATGAAAGCTTGTCATTAGAATAACCAAGACAGATCTTCTAACAGGAATAGCGACACAACGGGGACACATTCATCAAAAGAGTAGCAGGTAGGGTGGTTTTTTGGAAGGGAGGATTGTTAATGATTAAATGGCAATCCCACTAATTAAATTCAAAAGTAGATAAATAAGGGATAACTCCCATGATAATTGCCCAAATTTATATATTTAGAGAAACCTAACACATCATAAATATTAAATTGAGCTATTATCTGAAGTGTATCTGTGCCAGGGCTCCATAAATAAAAACCTGAGGGACTAATCACTAGAAATTTTCATTATTTATCTCCTTCCACATTGTAACAAACAGAGAAGCCGTCTTCTATTCAGCGCAAAACACAAAGGAAGCATGTACATTTTTTTGACAAATCTTTTGGGGAGATGGAAAGAAAAGATAATGTGGTAGCAGAGTACAAATAAAAGAAGATCTCAACCATGAGAAAATCTTTCAGGAAAAAGCTTGGCTTCTCTTTTCTTCTGAGCATTAACCTCCTATTAAGTACACTAGTTTTATGTCAATGTGTAGCTCCATTGACTTCAATTAAGCTATCTCGGATACCCACCCTGCTGAGAGAGCAACCACAGACTTTTAAAAAGCAATCCAGCATAAAAATGTTGCAAAAATGGTGAATCGGGCATTTCATGTAATTTTAATTGTTACTCCTGCCCTGCACCTTGTGTAATAATTTATCCAAAGAGGATCTTTTAAGGGCCTCTAGTATTGCTACTACTATTAATAGGACTATTTTATGCCTGTCTGTACAGGATTAAATGTGTATTATGTGCATAGATCTATACAGAGTTGGCTTCACTGACCCAGAATAATGAGGCATTGGGACAGATATTGCACTGCACAGGTCCTGGGAATTTCTTCTTTGTTTCACACAGTATAGCCAAAAGGTTCATTGGATAAACAGGGTGAGAACATGGCTCCTAAGCATGTGGAGATGATTCTCAGTCTTCTTGGAAATTATAAGAGTGGACTGGGTAACATCAGTGCCAAATCCATAAATAAGTTTCATTTACTGGGAGCTGCAAGCTCATTTGGAAATTTCTATGCTGGATTGGTGGATTGTGCTGTAGATTGGCTACACCATTCCATCTGCATAGTTCTTGCAATTGTTGAGGTTTGGTCAGCAATTTTTCTTGATCCACTTGAGTCACGAGCTCCAGTAGTATGGTCAAAATGTGGGAGAGGGTCACCAGCTTGATACTGGAGTGCTGATAAAGAAAAACATCTACTGAAAATTGGCACTATGTTCCTTTTTTCCCTGTCAGCTTTAAAATAATTCTCTTTGTCTTTTTTTGACTACTGAAAAGGATAATATTTTTCCAGATTGTTCTAAACAGTTAAAATACATCTAAGAAAACCCAAGAATGATTTGAGAGGAGTAGTAGCCTGGTATTGCTGATACACTAAGACACACGATCTTTTTGAAGTATGTCAAGTGAATGTGTTGCAAAATCATCCACAGAGCGGCAGAGAGTTTTGGGGAAGAAGTGAGATTCTGCAAGGCGAGATTCCAATTCTTTTCTGAATTCCAGTATTTTTTGAAAAGGATAAAAGCCCTAAAGCGAAGCTACCCATCCAATATCTGAGGCCAAGAGTGAAAATAGGACCCCTGACCTTTCTCTTCTTCCACATTTAGATACTTTACAACAGTGGGTAAAGTGCAGTACCAGAATGTTATTGCTATTAAGTGAAAAATGAGCTTTTACAGGAAGCCATGAAAATGAAAGTAATAATTAAATCTTCATATAACTTTAGGTTGTATTGTAAGTGCTTAGCTGAAAAATTCTTCTTTAACTCATGGCCCGCAGCAATCACATCTGTTATATTTTAGGAACAGAAAGCTAATGAGGTGGAATCTGGAGTACTGAGCTTAATTGGGCTTGTTTTGATTAAGTGTATGTGCTGGGAATATTTTACACACTGGTATAAATTGCAAAACAGTCAACATAAGCCACAAAATTCACAAAATCCTTTGTGGGTAGTATTAGAGAAAGAATGGTTTCCAATAAACAATAAATAACAAAAGAAAATATCTGAGGTCTTGATGAAAAAAGTGTGTACTTTAATTTGCTTAATTAGTGGCTTTCTATGAATGTAAATGCATTTCTTTCTCTTGTTCACACACATGCAAATACACACAGACACGCATAAATGTGCAGTACAATATACAGTTGTGGCAGCTTGGCTTTTAGCTGGGTAGATTATGCCTGACTAGCAAAGCCATTAAAATCTGCATAATCTTTGCACAAGCATGAAAATGTTATATATCCTTTACATGTAACATATTTAGCATATAACACATAACATAATTTATATTAATATATAAAAGAATAATATTTTATGGTGATTTTAAGAATGTGTATTTCAAAGGTTTTTTTGCTGTTTTTCTCCTGTTGGTTGTTATCACTTTGGTCCGTTCTCGTAGATAATGTAAACCCACGTAACTTCACTGACTGTGTTACATTCTTTTGATTCACTCAGTTTTGATCTGATCTTTCAGGTTCCCATGTCTATTCAAACCTTAGGAAGTGGAAAAAACATGAGCTAATAGGAGCATTAAAAATGGTTTTAAGTGGATTTCTTCTACATAGAAAAATGTGGCAAGCTGGTTGCCTGAAATTTTGATGCCATCCATAACTAGAAACAGATGCTGACTCTTCAAAGTAATTTGCATAAGAATGAAATATTGTGCTGTTTATATAGTAATAAAAAAACACATCAACAAAAATATCATTTTTTGCCCAATGCTTTCATTAGTAGCTTTCCCAATATCTTTAAAATAAAAATGTCTTTAATTTTGTACAAGTAAAGTGAGGCATCAAGCAGAAAATCAGTGACAGATTTCCCTGAGTGTTAACGGTCTGTCCAGTGGCCATTTGGTCTGATCTGTCTGCTGTGGTCTATGGAGGTTGACTTGAACCAAATGGCAGTTTGGGTTTTGAATCTCTCTCTGGCTATGTGATTTGAAGATTACAATGCTGACATCTTTTCAGCACTCATGTACATCAAGATGCTTCGTATACCTTAGAGATATCTATCTCATGTTGAGACTTTTCAGCTGGCAGAAACCTATACCCCCTCATGCCAACTCAAATTACAAATTTAGGCAGAGATTTTCAAAGGTAACTAATATTTATTATTATTATTATTATTATTATTATTATTGTATTATGTTAGTGGGATTAACTTAACCAGGTTCTTTAAGATCCCAGCTTTTATCAGTGAATACTTTACTATGATTAGCTATTAACTGAGAATATTTCGAGAACCAGTAACTTCAATTCAGCTAGTCACCATCTTGCTTCAAAGCCTTTAGCCTGGTATGTGAATATTGTAGGGTAAAGAAAATATTCCTTCTGAATATTTAACCAAAAAATCCCTAATCTTTCCAGTATTCATGCTGGATATTCTGTTCCACAACTTGCTAGGAGCTAACAGGGGTAATGCGTTTACATTTGAGAATGGGAAGTACATTGTGCTTAAGGACAGTTACTCTACAGCCCTTCAGGAAAACAACGATCATAATAGTTTAACAGATTAAACTATATTGTTCTGTCAAAATAAAAATCCCACTGGTGAATTGTAGCTACTTCCGCTGGGGAAAAGGAATGCTGTTTAAGCATACATAGACCTCCTATATACTATGTATACAGGCTAAGGGAGTGACTTAACTAGCAGGGAGGAAAGTACAATACATCAGGTTAGGTCTTGCTGGAGCAAGCTCCTTCACTCTTGCAAAAAATCTCTCTAATGGCCACAGTTACTCAGGGTTTTGGCTTTACATTGCATTCAGAATAGTGCACTGCTACTTGCGTTCTGACCCCTAGCACTATATTGTGTGATTGGTTCAATAATGACTTAGGAATGAGAGCCACCTACAGTATTATCAACTCCACCACCTGGGGTTTTCCTTAAAGGGACTTCCATTCAAGTATGGTCTAGAGTAACATATGCAATTACACTAGGAAGAATGAAAATGTGAAAGGGGCAGCCACTGCGGCTTCAGGTCATGAGATGATTGCTGGCTGTGATTAGGAAGAAATCCCCTCCTCTTAAATGAAATATAATAGTGTTCATAACTAAGGATTCAGGACTGGCCATTGTTAAAGATAGGATATTCACTGTGACTTTTCATACAGTTTCTGATTTCCTTCCTCTTCCCCTTTCAAAATACAGCAAAGAAAAAAGAAAACTTTCAGAAACTTTCTGCCTTCTCAGAGTAGAATATAAGGTAAAGGGAAAATAACTCTCATTACTCTGCTGCTCTGCTGCATAACGTTTTATTACAGCTTTTTGCTTTAAAAGTCTTTTTGCTCTAATTTTTTCTTACATAGACTGTGTTTAATGTTTTAGTATTTGATTTAAAAGTTCTGAATTAGTTTCACTGTATTGAGCCTACTAAATATAATTTATTTTTCAAGCATTTAATTCTTGTGAAAGACTGGGGTCTCTAAGGATTGTCTGTCACTCACCTCATAAAATAAAGGTTATTATTATTATCAGTAGTGAACAATAGCTGATGACTTCAAGTTGAAGAAAGGTCAAGAGGCTAATCACTGATATGCATTCAGCAGCTATCTTTCTAGTCAGGTCTTAAGTAGTCATTAAAGGCGTTTTTTTTCAAGTTTATGACGTATCCTGTTTTTCTTCATTGTTTGTATATGGGTATTCACGCACTCACAAATCCATCTCAAACTAGATCTTTTTGTATCTGCCAAGGTTTCTCAAGAAAATGAGCACAAAGATACAAATGTATCAGAATATGGAATATGAATAATTGCAACAATCGTGCATTAAATGTTACAGGGGAATAAGAGCAGGGGTGAAGCCCTTTTTCTTTTAGTAGATATCACTTTTGTGACATTCCTGAGCAAGTTTCAATTCTCTAACATTGTTCTTAAACCTAGAATCCACTACTCTCCTTGTGCTGGAATGTTTCTTCCATCCACCTCACTTAAGAGCATGGGATGCGTACTGGCTCCTTGAGACCATTGTTTTAGAATTCAAGTACTATGAAACTAGACCAGGTTTTCTGGTGATACATCCTTTTTATTTTGATCTTGCAAACTATGGAGTACCAGTAATGTATGAGGCTGCTCAGATCTGGGAGTCTAAGCAGAGCTGGTGGGACGTGCTGCCTCTGCTCAAGATTCAGTTCAACCATGAGAAGTTTATATAGGTCAGCAGTGTCTTCCTTCAGGTTGAAGAAGTTGGCCATGCTTGGAATATGTAATTTAGGAGGAGACACAGCCTGACAGATGTAGATAACTATTTAACCAAAGACAGGCATCAGCTGAATCCCTTCATCATTTCTGAATGTATTGCTGAAACTACCAAACAAGTATTGTTGGTAAATGGCTGTCTGATACTCTATTTCTTCACTACTGATTTAAAAGAAAATGCTAGAGCAAGAAAAAAAAGGAGGTGAAATTGATTTCATTTAACAATAACCTTCCAGCCTTGCCTCACAACTCATTTAAACATTCTTTGCAACTAATTATAGTAGAGCCTGAAAATAAAGCACTTCTAGGCTGAAGGATATTAGAAGTCAACAAAATTATCCAGTGTTCAGTATAGCCAAAATCCTGTATGCTATTACGTTCTGCTGGACTACTCTTTTTCCACTCTGTTCCTAAAACATTAGAAGCATACTTTCCATTTTTTGGTTACTATCCTCACTGATACAGGACAAAAAGCTCATCCCTCCCCCAGTCCATTTGTCTTAGTTTGGACAGCCTTTCAGGTCCCTGGGAATCAGGATTTAAAGACTGTTTACACTAAGCAGGTTTGTCAGTCTTCCAAGAAGATTCTAGAGGAATCCTCCTTTTGTCATTTCCCAGATGATCTGCGTCTTTCCTGTGTATGCTTGAGTCTCTTCTGTTAGCATTCTTCCTTTATTCTAAATATAGTGCCCCAAATATCTCTCTCCTTCTCCCCCCCCCCCCCCCCCCCGCCATCTTTCAGGCTACCAAATGCTCAATGCATGTTGCTGTAAGGAAAATTTTGTTTCTTACGTTTAGTGACCTTCACCATCTAATACAAGGTCAATCTATTTACTTGCACAGCCTTTCTTCAAGTCAATAGCTCCCAACTATAGACCATGCACCATTAGTGATTCATGGAGCACTTGCTGAAGGTCCATAGAGAACTGCCTAGCAAAGCACAAGTTCCTCTACATTTTGAGTTACCTTATATTAAAAGCAGTTAAAATTACATTAAATAGTTTCTGAATGGTACTATTCAAAGTAGGCAGTTGCTTTTGTTACACAAGACTGATATCTAGCAGTGAAATTTACTGTATGTTGACCAATATGAGGAGAAATGGGGTGTCAAGGGATTGAAATATGACTTCCACATTGAAAAAGTTTGAGAACACTTGCTTGTTAAAACTTTTCTGCCTCAGCTATAATCTTGATTGGCCTGCATGGAATTTTCTTTTGAGTCAAATCAGCTTCGTGATTTCTAAACTGTGATGGCTTTAATTTGCTGTAAATCTGCCCAGAGATTATGATACTTTGTACAGCATGCCTATAAATAAGTTTTATGACAGCCTCATTAATCAGGCTACATTTTAAAAGCATTAGCCTTTTTCCCCTCTGTTGAATCCACAGCTTATCTTTCCTCAATTATAATTAGTGTTCATTCAAATCAATACTTTTTTTTTTTCCAAACCAGGGAGTTATACTGGGCCTGATCTAGACCTTCTTCATCCTCCTGATGATGTATTTCAACATTTGTGGAGTGTTTGAAAGCTTTACTCCACAGCATTACTTTGTAAATGGACTTTATTTTAAGCAGGGATAAGTCCAAAAAGATCAGTCACAGTACTGTAAATCTTGCTGTTGCAAATTTAACTTTAAGGTGCCTGACTCAGAGATTGAAGCATGAATTAGGAACATTTATTTTCCTTTGTGGAAAGAGGATGAGTCAAACAGGAAGACCAGCTACCTTCTAGAGCAGAGGGCATTTAAAATTGGTCAGCAACTAGAAACTCTGACTGTCATATCCAATAAAGACTCATTAGGTTGTAAAGAAAAAGGAAAAAAAGAATTGTTTTCCTTACAGCGGAAGAACTTCAAGGGGAAGCTGGGAGAATGTTGTCACTCCAGACCTGCAGGAAATTTTATCATTTGAGTTTTGACACTAGGAGGTAAAGATATTGGGAAAGACCCCACTGCAGAGGTATATTGTTCTTAAGACTTCCAGACACCTTTCCAAATGTTCTGATCATTAGACCAATCAGAACTTCATTGTCAAAGTCCAAGTCCATCGTAAGATTTCAGGTTTATCAGCAACATGGATTTAAAGCGTGGAATTAAAAATATACCTTTGAAAAAGATGCCAGTTCTTTCTGTGCATGTGAAAGGAGTAGAGAGTAAAGGATAGAATTTCAGAGAGATTAGCCTACCTTGTGCAGTACTGTGCCAAACATAGTGTTGCACTGTTTCTTAAACTCAAGGTGATTCGTAAGGCATATCTTTGGATGAGATACCCCCAGCCTCCACAGGCACTTGTCTCCATTGAAGGTTGAGAGAGTTAGAGTGAATAAAAAGATGTTTACATTTTAGATGTCCAGGTTTTGTGAGATGAATCCAATCCTACATTTTAGAACATTAGGATATTTAAGTAGAGGAGGATCTACTTGACTGGACTTGCATGTCAGTTAATTGATGAATTTCTCCATTCTGTCAAGACTCCAATGAATGTGCAGAAGCTGACCTTGCTCAACAGAATTTCAGGTACTTTCAGAGGTCAGGAAGCACATGAATAGAAGTTTTCAGGATTACATTTTTGAATCTGAGAAGTTCACATTTATTTACACTTTTGTTTTTTGTTTTTTTGTTTTGCATTTTCAGCGTCTGAGCAAAAGTACCAATGTCACAAAGACTTTAACTTCCCGCGTATCTCTGAGTACATCCAGTTTTTCAATCATAAATATAATAATGTTATAATAATGTGAAAAAGAAGTGGCATAAGTTCTATGTATTTGTGTGGTGACTTTTGCATAGAAGAGAGAGTAACACATTCTCAGATGATGGAGATTGAGAATGGAGTGTGTCGTGTAACACTCACTGTATCATACCAGAACTTGTGAAGAAACAATGAAGGCTGCTAAAATGTCTTTCCCACCACTATCACTGGAAATCCAGTAAAGACAACATTCACACCCATCTTTATCACCTTTTATATCTACACTTATCCACAGCTCTAACACACTTCCCTTTAGTTGTTAACAAATGACAAATTTTGACAATGCATTCTGATGTCCAGTATGATTGTGCCTCCTCCTAACCTAAAAGCTGTCTCGTCTTGGATGTATACACCAATGAAGTCTATTTAATACTTGTTTGGGAAAACTGAATGTACTCATATCTCTCTTCTCTTCATGGACTGGTGAGACATGTAATGAGCAGAACCTTGGAACACAAACCTGATGAGTACCAAGTGCTACAAATGAGAACAAAGCTGTGAGTTCTGCTCTTCTCCATTTATTTATCTATTTATTTATCTAAATTTAACTCATAAGGATCCCTTCTTACATCTCATTATGTGAAGTTCAGAAACAATTTGGGTAATACCACGAGGAACAAATAAGCAAGAATATTAAAGCTAGCATTTCAAAAAAATAAGAGTTTATATCACATCCACAGTTTCGTGCATTAGACCAGATGAACTTCATCTAGGCCTGTGACAAGGATTCTGTTTACACAGATGGACAGCTCAGCTAAAATGACACACCACTACGGAGAATCATGGAATCATAGAATTAGCTAGGTTGGAAAAGACGTACAAGATCATCCAGTCCAACCATCCACCTACCACCAATAACTCCACTAAACCACGTCTCTCAACACTATATCTAAATGTTTCTTGAACACCTCCAGGGACGGTGACTCAACCACCTCCCTGGGCAGCCAATTCCAGCACCTGACCACTCTTTCAGAAAAGTAGAATTTCCTAATGTCTAGCCTAAATCTCCCCTGGCGCAACTTGAGGCCATTTCCCTTCGTCCTGACACTAGTTACAAGAAAAAAAGACAAAAACAAAAAAACATGGTAAAAGATTGGAAATGTATAAGAGAAGTGGAAGGCAGACAGAGCTGAAATGAGTTAAGAGTTATGCAGTAGTTCATCTTACTGCAGCATTGAGAAGCAGGTGCTGTGCTTCTAGAAGCCTTATTGACAATGAGCAAATCTTAGAGAGGACAAAGTCAGTCATTTATGGTTTTGCAAAGTGGATGCCCACATTCATACTAAATTACTGCAGGTGCTGAAATAAAGAATATCTTTGAAAAATGATAAAAAATTTTCTTTTAAAGATCCAGGAGGGAAGCAGTTACTTCATGTAAAATATCAGACAAATTAAGTACCTGACTATCCTCATTTTCTCCAACGTATACGAGAAAAACTATGAAATAGCTTTAGTGAACCAGACTGAATGTAGACATTGTCATTGCTGATTTATGTGATGTTGGGATTCAATCTGAGATTAAATCAAAGTTCAACAGTTTATAGGCACAACAGACCCACTGTCACTAACAGAGAGTAAAGGTTTCCTTCAGATGGCCACACAAATGCAGCACATAATGTAAACCTCAACAATTCAAGACATCCACACTAGACTGGCAGTTATGACAAGAGAGTTAGAGGAAACCAGCTGGAGTCAGGTGGGCTTTTCTAGAGAATCTCAGTAAACAATTGTGTTTAAAATACTGAATTTCATCTCCAAGCATACATTTAGATTGTACCATGTGGACTTGAATTTAGGCTTTTTTTAGTTTAACCAGGATCGTCATACGCAAAGTTGGATGAGACAAATCCCATACAACAGATCTGAAGACCCATGTCAGTTATGCAGTGGGAGATGTCCCCTTCACATGTATCCAAAATGTTTTTGCCCTTAGAATTTGTCCTTCTCTAACTGATATGTAGAGATGTAAAATTACTGGAGTCCAACAAAAGACCATGAAAATGATGAGAGGCCTGAAGTGTCTCAGAAATGGAAAGGCTGAGAGTTGCAAGTGTATATCTTACGTATATAGAAATGATAAACCTACACATCACCTGCCTGCACGTATTTTAATGCAAATGCCACACTTTACACTTGGTAATTTTAATCCCTATTTATTTGAAAATACAGATTAACTTGACTATGTGTGTGATGTGTGTTTGTCTTTGCATATCCCTATCTGTCCAAAAAGAAAGGCTTTTAACAAAAATTCAGAAATATACTGAAGGTACCAAAGTGCTATCAACAAATTATGTAATCTCAATGCACTGAGATAATTCTGCTCCACAGTTAGAATACTATAGCCTAACATTTGGCCAAATTGCCTTGTAACTACAAATTCAGATTTGATTTTTTCCATTTGCCCATTTGTTCTGGATAAATTGAAGCCAAAGATCCTTCCTTCTTAACATTTTCTGTAACAAATTCAATTTGTAGTGATGTGTGATAATGGGCTGACCATAAATGGTACAAATCTGCCAGTAATAGGCAAGCAAATGTTGTTTGAATTTGATTATGTTTATTCTTACAGAGATCAGGTCTTGCAAAAACACGCATAATATACATAAGTGTTCAGGGCATTCAAATATATGTAGAATTGTGAAAAAGCCATGCCAGAAAAGCTGCTCTCAGGACAAAGAGCCCATTAAGTCATGTTCATGCTATGGTGGCTGGTAAAGCAGAAGCGGTGGAAGGAAGAACAGGGAAAGAATCCTTCATAATAATTTTTCCTGATTCCACTGCCACCATAGTGAAGACAGGACTGTGACTTCTGTGTTGAGGAGCAATCTATACAACTTCTTTAACCTCACTTCTTCCTGGCAGCACCTGCCTCACCTCCCAGCTCCAAACTCCCCTTGGTAGTACCAATGACATAAAGTACTGTGACTCCCTGGGACCTTAGTAAAACTTGCACTGGGACTGTATTGTGATTTTTAAAGTTATTTATTTATTTATTTTACCTATCTGCTAACCTAGGGAATCACCTGTCTTACTCTTGTGTGGATTAGCTCTCTTTGTACAACCAGGAATGGCACATGCACAAAGCAAACCTGTATTCCAAGTACCAAATTAATTAAAATAGCAAGGACGTCCTACACCAAAGAAAATAAAGTCTTTATAGAAGAGGACTATTCAGGCAGAGAAATAACTCAAGCAGCTTGCTAACAACATCTCAGGAATTAGCCCTGGGTAATGAACTATCTAACTCAATATGCATAAGCAAGTGCTTGCTAAATTACCTGATAATCCTGATATCGACTGTTGGATTTGTATAAAAATATGTATTTCTACATTTTAACATCAAACTCCCAGCTGATTTTATTAGTGAGCTCTGTAGAGAGAACATTGGCAGTCTACCATTCTGGCTGAGAGGGGCTATGGGAGGCTTAAGTGAGTTCTGGGTAATGTAGTCTGATTTCCGTTTTAATGGACTGAGTAACTAGAACAGGCACTTAGGCTAAATGACCCAAATAAGAACTCAACAGCGAGACAGAATTAAAGAGGGTTTAAGATAAAAGTAATAACATGTAAGAATTTAAAGATATTATTCCAAAATAGAAAACAGTGTCTAGTACAGGAGCCCAGGAGAGCAGCTGGGACGTTCAGTTTTATGTTTGCCCCTGCTGGTGATTTGCTGTGTGATCTTGAATGAATTTGGGGAACCTTTCTGAGTGTTGATTTAAATACCCATAATTCTATCATTTTATTTTCCACTTTGGAAATTATCTTTTATTTTACACTTCAGAAACCATGAGAGAAGAGATTCTGAAGCTTAACTGATGTTTCTAAAGTACTTGAAGGTTGTTAGATGAGTGATATCAAGTAAATATAACATTTAGAGATTTGAGTTTAATCTATCTGAAGCAATTTGGGGGAATTTCCAATGAAGCCCATGGTGTACTAATGGCACAATATGAACATGAATATGATTATTTTCTGTTCCATTGTTAGGAAAAAAAACCCTGTCCTACCCTGGCTTTACGCCTCATGTTACTGTTAATGCCATTGCAGTAGGTGTGCCAAAGATTTCAGGTGATTGTTTCATATCCACATTACAGAAGTAAAAGACTGCTTATGATTCCGTAACTGCTTGCAAAGCTGTGAAGAAAGTCTGACCAATTATGACATGCTTGAACGTGGCTGCAGTTTAAAATCATTCAGATTGTCATTTGAAAGAGAAAAGCTCAGTAATTTGTGCACCTGATGTTCTATGTCAGTGATATTCAAAGTAAAACTGTCTTTTAAAACCAACATTTTACTCTGCGGATGCTTAAAGGACAAAAATGGAGGAAAAGTTTCCAAAACAGACCTTAGACTTACAGTAAATGAGATAAACACTTTGTTTAATACAATTTTACATATTTTTCTTCAAAGCTTTCAGATTTCCATCACTAGGAACTGAGTCTGGGAGAAGTTGATTTAAAAAAAATATTAATTTAAGATCCCAGACGTAAATGTACTGAATTCAAGCATATTCAGGGTAGAATCAAGCTTTTAAAAGCATTTTTGAACAAAGCTGAAGGGAGTTCCTAGCATTTATCTCTTTTGGTACATGAAGTTTATGTGCTTCTGACAGACAGAAACTAAAACAGACTACAGGAATTTAGTGAAAAGGTGACCTTCTTTTTTTTTTTTTCCTGTTCTTTTGGGAGCAAAGACGGAGGGTTAGCTTTCAAGTTTCAGTCGCAACATCGGTGGGGTTAGGAGCCAAGCTAGTTCAAAGGAACACAGTTCCAAAGAAATTGAATTTTACCATACATTCTGCAGTGAGCAGAGATCCTTGGTGTGTATGTAACCTAGGCACCTAGATGAGGTGGTTCTTCATCTTGAGCGAATCAGTGGAAATCTACATTTCCATTAAAGTCAGTAAAGAAAGCTCAGGTTGATCCATTCTACTTAAATTAAGTACAAATCTTCTTTTCACAGTGCTGGGAAATAATAAGAAACATGAGATACCTTCTCATGAACAAGAGATGTACAAGAAATGTACAAGAAAAGTTCCCTTAAAACTGAAATGATGTTAGCAGTTCCCATGGAATGGCTCCCATGATTGAAGTGTTGCAGTGAAAGGGATACAGACTATTCCAGAAGAACTGGGAAGACAAGGAGAGTGAGTTTCTCTGTATGTGAGAGAAGTTAGAATGCATGGAGTTGTGTCTGTGGATGGATGAAGAGCCAACTGAGAGTTTATAGTTTAGATTTAAAGAGAGGAAAGGTGAAAGTGACATTATACTGGGGGTCTGTTACAGACCACCTGACCATGAAGAGCAAGTGAATGAGGCTCTCTACAGACAAGAAGGAAAAGCCTTGTGTTAACAGGCAGTAGTCCTTTTGCAGGATTTCAAACACTCTGATATCTGTCGGAGGGACAGCACAGCAGAACTTAAGCAATCCAAGATGTTCCTGGAATGCATTGATGATAAATTCCTTCTCCAAGAGGAGTCAACAAGAGACTCTCTGTTGAGAGCAGATTTTGGAAGGGGAAAAATCTGCCACACAACAGCAGTTGGGAGAGAGGAGTGAGAGAATGTGAGAGAAACAGCCCTACAGCCACCAATGTCACTGCCGAAGGTGGGCAGGGGGTGCCCCAGGTGCAGAGCAGAAGTTCCCTGCAGCTCAGAAAAGGTCCATGGTGGAACATGCTGTCCCCCTGCAGCCCTTGGGTGCCACATGGAGAAGATCTCCATGTTCATCTATGGGGGAGTCTGTGATGCAGAAGTAGATGTGGCTGAAGGAGGTCACAGCCCATGGAGAGCCGCTGCAAGAGTGGCTGGAGCTGCAGGCCGTGGTGGGGCAGAGGGCTGGGGGAACTGTCGCCTGTGGGGACCCATGCTAGAGTAGTTCCTGAAGGTCGAGCCCCGTGGTACAGATCCACATTACGCAGTGCTTGGGGAGCTACAGCCAGTGGGAAAGCCCACACAGGATCAGCTCAGGAAGGCCAGCATGACCATGAAAGTCATTCTCCCCCTTCATTCCCTCGAGTTAGGTAACTACTCTGCTCTTACTGTGTGAGATTAATGTATTGCCCTTCTCTTGAGTATTTCTTAGCTCCATGGTTTCTGATGGATACATTTTCAGGTCTCTTTCACTCGCCATCCATCCATTAGAGGGCCTTGTAGCTGTACTGAGACGTCTCTACGTTGGTTTAGTATTAGTGACAGTACTACTTGGTTTTCTTTTGTATTGCCAGCATAGGGGGTTGCCATAACTTTGCTTCCAGTGTAGCTAATGGACACAGGTAGACATGGCATCAAGGTCTTGTGAAAAAAAACTTTTCATATCTCTACTGCAGAATGGAGTGCATACCCCTTGGATGGACATGAAATGGAAGGAAAAATGCACTTTGTTTTCATTGTTCAAAACATGACAGTTATGTCTGCGTGCAGCTCAAAGGACTATCTGCATGGGGTATACAAGCTGTTATATAACTAGTTTCAAAAGTTCTTTATTCACAGTGTAATTTTTGTTTTGAACCAGCTGTTCAAGTGACAGTGCCTGGACAATACCTTCTGTTGTTTTCCTGTTTGTTTACATCCTGCCAATTTCACATATAACACAAACGTCAGCAGCAGCAGCATTGTGTCCTAACGATAGAGAAAAGGAAAGCCTGTGCAAAATTATTTTAAGTTTCTGAAAATAGGCAGGAGTCTGAGATAGCAACTATAACAATATACTAAATAGTGACTATAATGCTTTTTTGGCCTTGAGGCCAGCTGGACCAGCTAGCCTCATACATCTTGCTTAACACTCTCATTCCAAAAGTGGGAGACTACCTTAACTGCCTAACCTTTCCTGGTTCTGACCTTTTAACACCCCTGAGAACTGTTTAGGTGAATGCTAACTTGGCCCAGGAAAGAAAAAAATGGACCAAGAAATGTTCAGTAATTTAACACTATGGATTGCAGAGCTTTGGTGTCTCTGTTTCATTCATCACTGCAGACATACCTTGATGCTCTTTTGTGGATTTTAGATCACAGAAGCAGAGAATCATAGAATCATCAAGGTTGAAAAAGACCTCTAAGATCATCCAGTCCAACCATCCTCCTACCACCAATATTTCCTCACTAAAACATGTTCCTCAGTACAACATCTAAACATTTCTTGAACACCTCCAGAGGCAGTGACTCCACCACCTCCCTGGGCAATGTTTTTATGTGAGTCAAAAGTTTGGCAATGGGTGGCAGCTGGAGACAGGAAATGGCTGCAAATACAGAGATGAAGAGTCAGAAAATACTCAAGACAGCATGAAGCATGTAAAAGAATATACAAATAGAGCATATTCTGCCCCCAAAACATAATTTATTAATGTTTTAGTTAGAGTTTGTGTTACAAAATGTTCTTTTTCAATGTTGAGTAAAAAAAAAATGAACAAAAAGTACACTCAAAAATCTTCAAATGTACTGCATGTTCCTGTAAATTGTACAAATAAATGTTCTGTTTATATTCACCTTTCTTGAACAAATTAGTTACATTTTCATTTGTATGAAAATCTTTTATTCTGTAGCTTCTTATTCACTTGTGTGAACTTGCAATGAATACTGCAGTGTTGTTTGAAAGGAAAAAAAAAAAACAACTGCATTTTTCTTAAAGAAAATCCATTGTGGCCATGAAAACATTTGGAAAAGCAGCTGAAATGAAGGAAAATTCTTCAGTGTAGCATAATGTTCTATTCAATGATAATAGGTGTCTTGTACTTGATCATTGCCTTGGATTTCTATTCACAGTATGGTTATACAGAATGAAAAGGACTGAAAAGTTGTAGATAATTTTGGTTCAATTATATAGTAGAGATTTAATTTATGGAGCTAAATTGAAAATAAAAGATAAGAGTAGAGTTGGCTTTATTTCTTCTACTGAAAAAAATCCTCTAAAAAATCTATCTGTCCAAATGCTAGAACGGAAATTAGACCTTTTAGCTATTAGAATTAAATATCTCAATGAGATACTGAAAGAAGGAGAGGGAGAGAAGGAATATGCACTGGGCAACGTTAACAGCTTTCACATATATTTTATACAAAGGAACAGTTTCCACTTAACTGGCTTAGAAGGACAGGCAAAGCAACCAGTAGTTGGCTTTCAAAGAATGAAAAACTGGCTTTCACATTTGACTACATTTTTTCATGTTGTTAATTTTATGTAGACTTTTATAGTCATTTGAAATGTCTCTTCACAGAACCCATAGTACTGAATCCTATAAACAGATCACAGCAGAAATGACATCTCTAACAGTATACAATTTAAAAGCATATCTGTGATGCATAATACATATTAGTGAGGTATCCTCAGATGTTTTCATGTAGAGCTAACTCCAAAGTCAGGAAGAGGATCTGCCTGAAATGAAGAGTGCACTGATGAGCAAGGGCTTGTCCCCTTCAGGCATAACTTCCTGATGGCATCGCTTTTATCCCCTGTGACAGGTAGAGCCAACCTGAATGGAAGAGTCTGTGGTCTGCTCTTTCTGGTTTTGCCACTCAGCTCTACTGTCATCCAGCTGAATAGACCTAAAACCACAAAACTTTATGACAACTGGAAGAAAGAATTTGGCTTATGAAGAGCAAAATGACCTTCTGAATTCAAAATACAGTCTAGATTTAATATTGAAAATCTTGATCTCCATTTTTTTTCCAATAATATAAAAGGCCATGGGGAGACAAACTTCTTGTGCACTGAATGATGGTCCTGCAGAATAAAAAACAGTGTAAATCTGAGTTGCTTATTGTCCTTTGGGCTTTGTAAGACAAAACAGGTTTTTTTAGCCCATCTTCATGAATTTATAAATGCAAATGTGATCTAATAAAGGACGGTGGGTGTCTTTACCATGTAGTTGCATGAAACAGAGAGAGACAATGGTGGAGGGTGGATTATTCTAATCAAACTACTCACACCTTGCCCTCTTTGACATGCAATACCACTTTAAACAGCAGTGCTCTAATAGAGAAAAGAGCTGCTGTACTTACCCACTCAATAATTTGCATAATTTTGAAGAGCTGAAAATGTCACCGCTGTTTTATGATAATTGTTGGGAAATTATTAGCTATATCATTTATACATTCCAGAAAAAAAAGCATTTTACTCTTCTCTCTTTAATATTAATAAGAATTAATAAAAACTAAAATCACCTTGGAGGACAAACATTATATGTAAAATAAAATGTGTCATAGGAAACATGGGAGTTCTCCTTTGTTTTGCTGTAGTTTGTCACATACAGAAAAGACAAACACTTGACTGCTCCTCATGGAATTTCAAATGCAAATTTAAACAATAGAAATGGCTAAATGTAATCCATAATTTTCTTCCTTCTCTGTCTTGTAGATCTGATCAGAATATTCCAAATTTTTATCTCCTGTAATTCAAACATTTTTAATGGTGATGTATATACATGATCTACTCATCTCTTGTTCATAGTTCTTCTCCCAGCTGAACACTTGACAAGATGACTGAGATATAGGTTCAAGCTGACAGTCCTCACAGCTCCCAGAATTCAACAAGATCTATTGTAGAAATATATTAAGCAATGGATCACTCCAATACAAAATAGCTCTTTTATCACATGTTCAAGGGAACATAGTTTCAGAATAGTCTCTATCCAACATCCTTTCAATTTCATCCTTTCTTAGACACTTTTTCTTGTGCTGTAATAATACTACAGCTCAGATTTAGAAAGGTCATTTTAAAAACAGTCTATAAGGGCTAGAGAGCACAGGCAGTGAAAGCAGGGACAGGTACCCAGAGATAAGTATAGGGATGATGCTAGGCTGTGTAGGGATGGGGTCAGGAATATCAAGATCCCAACTGGAACTGGACTTTGCAAGGCGTGCAAAGAAGAACAAGAAAGGCTTCTACAGGTGCATCAACTGGAAAAGTCAAAGATGTTGTACCACTCCCTAGTGAGCAATACAGCCAGGCTAGTTACAACAGGCAAGGAGAAAGCTGAGATACTCAACAACATTTTGCCTCAGTCTTCACTGGCAACTGCTCTTCACACAGCCTTCAAGAGGATGGGTCAGAAGGTGGTAACTAGGAAAGCAATGTCCCTCTCGCTTTAAGTGAGGATCGAGTTCAGGTTCATATGAAGAACCAGAACATCCATAAGGCTATGTGTCCCGATGAGATGCATCCCAGAGTCCTGAGGGTTTTGGCTGTGTTGTCACCAAGGATGATCAGAGGAACTAAGAACCTGTCAGCAACACTTCTGTAATGGGGAATATCATGGAGCAGATGCTCCTGAAAGCTATGCAAAGTCACACGGAAGAGAAAGAGAGGTGATTTTGGACAATTTTCATGGCTTCACCAAGGACAGATCCTGCCTGACCAACCTAGTGGCCTTTTATGATGGAGTAACTGCATCAGTGGACAAGAGGAGAGACACTGATGTCCTCTATCTGGAATTCAGTAAGGCCTTTGGCACGATGCACCACAACTACCATGACTTCCTTCTCTCCAAACCGGAAATGTATGGATTTGATGGCTGAACTGTTTGATGGATGGAGAACGGGTTGCAAGAGTATACCCAGAGAGTGGTGGTCAATGGTGCAATGTCCAGATAGAGATCAGTGATGAGTGGGGTCCCTCAGGGATCTGTACTGGGACCAATGCTCTCTAATATCTTCATCAATAACATCAACAGTGGGATTAAGTGCACCCTCAGCAAGTTTGTGGACACAAACACCACAACACCAAGCTGTGTTGTGCGGTTGACATGCCTGAGGAACAGAATGCTAGAGAGACCTAGACAGGAGAAGCAATGGACCCAGGTGAATCTCCTGAGGTTCAAGAAATCCAAGTGTAAGGTCTTGCATCCAGGTTGCAGCAACCCTCACTATCAGTACAAGCTGGGGAATGAAAGGATTGAGCACAGCCCTGCTGAAAAGGAATTGGGGGTACTGGTGTATGACAATGTGGATGTGAGCCAGCAATGTGCCCTCGCAGACCCGAAAGGCAATTGCATCCTGGGCTGCATCAAAAGCAGAGTGGCCAGCAGTGCTAGGGAGGTGATCCTGCCCCTCTGCTCTGCACTGGTGAGACTTTACCTGGAGTACTGCGTCCAGATGTGGAGTTTTCAGTACAGGAGAGACATGGACCTGTTGGAGTGCATCCAGAAGGCCACAAAAATGATCCAAGGGATGGAACACCTCCCCTCCGAGGACAGGCTGAATGAGCTGGGGCTGTTCAGCCTGGAGAAAAGAAGGTTCCAAGGAGACCTGAGAATGGTCTTTCAGTATCTAAAGGGGGACTGTAAGAAGTTAGGAGTCAGACTCTTTAGCAGGGTCTACTGTGATAAGACAAGGGGAATTGGTTTCAAACTAAAAGAGAGGAGATTTAGACTGAATTTAAGATTTTTTTTTTACAGTGGAGGTAGTGAAGCACTGGCAAAAGTTGCCCAGAAATGTATTGCATGCCCAGTTGCTGGGGACAGTCAAGGTCAGACTGGACAGGGCCCTGAGCACCCTTATGTAGCTGTAGGTGGCCCTGTTCATTGCAGGGGACTTGGCCTAGATAACCTTTAAAGGTCCCTTCCAACTAATGATTCTATGATTCTATGGCTTTTTGCTCAGCCCCATTTGAGATTCTGGCCATTAATTTCAAATTCTGAAGGCTTTCTGTCTCCATGATATGAACAATGTGCTCCTCCTTCTGCATAGGAAATGCCATTTTGACATTCTGCAGAATGCAGAGCTTAGTGATCATTTTGTTCCCAGGTTAGTGTAAACTCTTCAGTATCTTGCTCTCAAAAAAGAGGAAGAGCAAAGAGATAGCAATTGCTGTTACACAGATGAAGATTAAAGTTTTAGGAATTTCTTATTTATCCAGCCCGATTTTAAAGAAAATGAGGTATCACGTTTGTATAATGCATGGTAAAATTCTCATTTAAACATAACTTCTATCTAGAACCAGTGTTACAAAATGTGGCATATATTCTCTAGAAAGCTCTTGAGATATTTAATTTACTTAATTGAGAAAGTATTTTCAGAAATATCTAAAACATAAATACCTTTCTTGAAAAGGAGTATTTAAATTCATCTGAATTAGAGAAAAAGCCTAAATAAGATATTTTAGAAACATAGATGGGAAAATGGAGAGTGGACTTGACTGGATTGAAAGAACTATTAAAGAGAAGTCATTCCATCTGCTGCATTCAAGCATGGCTGTGTGCAGCATCCCAGAAGACTGAAAAACACTTCATGTGAAAGGGCCAGAATTTCAGTAACTGCTCTGCAAGTCATACTGTGTGGCTTGCTGAAAGTAAGGCTGATGATGCCATCAGCACATCCCAGAATGGAAGACACATTCTTCACCTTCGTCAGAAAAGATTCCAAAGGCTTCTAATAATGTAGAAATCCATATGGTTGTAATGCTCAGTGTAGCACTGTCTATATTTATCTGAACTATGTCTTCATAGTGTAACTACCCTAGTGTGGCTCTCAGCCAACATGAATTGACCCTTCTCTTCATAATTTCTGTCTACTATATTTGTTATCGCTACAAGACATTGCATACTGTAGCATATATAGATCTCTTATGCACAATTTCTAATTTTTAGTTTGATTTTCTATACTAACAGGCCACACATATATATGTATGTATATTTCCCCAGAAATCAGATGTGAGTACACCTTTTTAGAAAGACTGCATTTTTTAGAGACTCCAGGCTTTGCTGATCTGTTCCAATATTTAATTACTGCTAGGAGAATGCACTTAGTTTGTTATTTTGTGGCTGAGTTTGTCATTCTTCAATTTCCAGCTATTCAGTCTTGTTAGGTCTTCGTCTACAAGACTGAAAGACATCCACTATCAATTATTTCCTCATTGTATTGGCATCTTTTGACAGTGATCAAGATGCCTCTAAATCTTCCTATTCAATGACTTAAGCTCTTTAACATTCACATCATATAAGACAAGTTTTCCAGCATCTGAACAGATTTTTTTTAGGAGAAGAAGTCACTAAGGTCCAGAGGACATTGGTACTGCCATCCTCAATTTTGCATAAATGACCGTTTTTTTTATGAGTAGTGAAAAAGATTCTCCAACGTGAACCCTCTAAAATATTTTCTAGTGGGGAAGTTCTCAGATGAAATGAGCATGTCCACTTAGCAATCAGTGATGAAGTACATTGAAAAGTAGCAGGCACAAATGAACTCTTACATTACCCAACCACCTTCAGCCCATCAATTCCACCAACTAGCTGTTTTGCCCTCCAGTAATTGTTACAGTGTCTAATTTCAGAGTTAGATTTTGTGCATATTTTCCATATGACTCATAAACACTATATTTTTCAAAGTGTATGCCCATTTTATTTCAAGTTTTCCTTCCCCAAATACACAGCACAGATCTTTTACATCTCATCTGAATGAGCAGTTCAGAACAAGAAAATAATATATATTGATAACAGTTATATATTAATTCATTAAGGTCTTCAGCTACCTCAGTGCTAATTAGAAGGATAGATAGTTGAAGGATAAAGTAGGGCTTATAAGCATATCACACACAGGTTCTTTCCTAATATATTTTCTGTCTATCACACTTATTACTGCAAGGTGGGCTGACAGGTTAATTATGTACTTGCAGGGTAACTGATACAGAGGATATTAAAATCTCAAAAGCAAACACTTATAATCATTTTATCTAAACAGAAGACAGCTTCACCTTGATGAAGGTCTGCATTTAGTGAGCATTTTAAGGCAAAAGTCATTGCACTCTCGAGGAAGATACCTGATAAACTATCAGCAAATACCGGGGCAGTAGTATATGTAGTAATGCAGCGAGAGCTGAAAAAATTAATATGCTAGTACATGGAGAAAAAGGTGCATTTCTTGATGAAGCCATAGGGGTAGAATTCACAAATATCTTTTATCATTTCTAAGTTAATACATTCATTTTCAGAAGTGGAAAATACTTCTGTACTGAGTACATATGAATCACCAGACTTCTACAAGTCTGCCTGGGAAGAGGCAAGAAGACCTAGTCTTGTACAGAATATTTCGACTTCATGAATGAAGCTGTGGCTGAAATCAAGTCAGAGAGACCTTTAGTTGAGGATTTTAGTTGAGGAAGAAGTCCTGAAACTTAAGTCCATTTGACATTTTCTGTTTTTTTAAATTCTTGATTCTGCTCTCATCAGTTCATCTGTTTTTTGAATTGGTTGAATTATTCTTCAAGATTCTCCTTCATTTATCTGTTGTATTTAAAACTCACCTATTTGATGTTAATCATTCTGTACTTTGTGTTTGGTCTCTACCAACTACAGTGAAACAGAAGTAGTAATTAAAAGTCTAGCTAAAGTAGAATATAAAATCACTTATTTTACTACAAGATTCACATTGTATAATAAAGTATTTTACCTCCCTCTATACTGCAAAGCTACAAAATAATTTCTGTATCTATAAAAACTTTTCAAAGCTGTCCAGCACAAAAAGGCTGTGCAAAAGATCCCTCACATGGAGCTGGTCTTAACACAAGAATAAAATATTCATCAACTAAATTATTCAAGTAGTAATTGTTAGTATGTGTCAAATAATATATCCTGTTCATGGTATCTGAATGCTAAAGAATGAGAATAAATAAATGACAAAACAGCAACACGACTGACTTGCATTTGTTGAATAGCATTTGACCTAAGCTAACTCTATTTTAATAAAAACACAACGTTAGATAACAAACAAATTTACCTTGTTTTCTTTTCTGACAAAGAGTATGTCTTTAGGTTTATATTGTGATGGTGCTTAAGCTGTGCTTAACAGATCTTGAGAATAATACATTGACAACTAGAACAGTCATATGTTACACAAAGATTTCCAGACACCATAAAATACAACATTTCTTCCCTTCAGAAAATGTATTTCATTGCTACTAGAAAGCATTCTTGAAAACGTGCCTTAGTGCTTGTACAAGTTCCTTAAGTTTTTTTTATTCAGTATTAGAGTTTGCATATCCTACACATTCAACTATTTTACTCTCTTTGAGTACTAGCTGGAATCCCGTTCTTCACTTTGGGAGCAAACACTGCACTACTGAATACACATATTTTTATTGAAAGATAACACTGGATCATTTCACCCGAACGGAAAAGCCTGACGTTTAGCACTAAACAATTTCACTGAAGAAACCTATGAATCAGAACTCCTGATTTGAATATGGAAAAATGTGGACATACAATATGTGTATGTTGAATACAACCAAGAGATGGCAGCCCTTTAACTGAATACCAACTTCCATTGTGACAAATATGATCCGTATACAAAAGCTCTAGCAGTTCAGTTGAAGTTTCATCCATTAGGGTGGAGAGGTGATCATCCCCCTGTACTCAGCTCTGGTGAAGATGCATCTTGAGTACTGTGTTCAGTTTTGGGCCTCGTGCAACAAGAAAGATATCGAGGCCCTGTAGCGTGTTCAGAGAAGGACAATGAGTCTGGTGAGGGGACTGGAGCACAGGTTTTAAGAGGAGTGTCTGATGGAACTGGGATTTTTTAGTTTGGAGAAGATGAGGATTAGGGGAGACCTCATTGCCCTCTACAACCCCCTGAAACGAGACTGTGGTGAGGTGAACGTTGGCCTCTTCTCCCAGAGATGGGGTGAGAAGGAATGGCCTCAAGTTGCACCAGGGGAGATTCAGGTTGGATATTAGGAAAAATGTATCCTCCGAAAGAGTGGGTGGGCACTGGAACAGGCTGCACAGGGAGATGGCTGAGTTACCAACCCTGGAGGTGTTCAAGAAATGTGTAGATATGGTATGGACATAGTTTAGTGGGCAACATTTGTGGTAGGTGGATAGTTGGAACAGATGATCTTAGAGGTCTTTTGCAAATGTAATGATTCTATGATTCTATGATTCTATGTTGAAAAGGAACAACTATACATGAGAAAGTTATAGAATTGCCTCTTAACCGGCAGTCATGGAGGCAACAAATGTGGAATGACCGCACTCTAGAGGGCTGCTTAACACTGCACTATATGCAAAAGAATTACTGCTTTTTTGCAAGCTCTCTCTTTCTTTGTCTTGCTTAAACTTCAATGAAACTTCTACATGAGCAAAGTATTGGACCAATCAAATCTGGTCAATAAAAGTGGGAGATACTCCACTTCAACAGTTACCTGGAGACTGTAGCAAAGAGAAGCTGGTATGGTTTCTGTGGTTACTACATGGACAATTCAGGAGTTATTGATACTTATGAAAATTTTTAAACATCTTTTCATAGTCACACAATAATTCAAATTATATAGATGCTTTTCTACCAGCACACACTACAGATTACCTTAATATATGGCATTTATTCTGTGCAGTGTGTTAAAAAGTGCTCAGCAGGTGCATGTTTTTGTGGACATCCAGCATGAAAAATTATCCTCTTTGATTATTTCTTCATCCAGCAATACAACTGCCCACAATACCATTTTTGTTTGGTGTCACTCAGAGGCACTCATCACCTCATTAAAGGTGCTCAAAAATCAGTAAAGCTAACATAAATGTACTGAAATTAACAATTCCTTTTAAAATGTATTCACTTTGTGTTGGATTTAAGCACTCATTTTACTGCTTTGCTACCCAGATTCTGGAAAAATAACTGTCATTTTATTGAAAATTCTATTCTCATTTGTGAATCTAATTCTGTATACTTTGGAAGAATTTATTTTCCTTGTAAATATTATTATTAGTACAGACAGCATGCATAGAGATGCTGGTCTCTTCAGGTATGTCTTTCTTACCCTTATATTACTGCAGAATGCTTACTAATTACTAGGAATACTGTTACTGTTGGTGGCCTCAGCCTGTCTTGCTACATGAGATGTCAATGCTGTCACAAATCTAAGGTGAAGATTTCACCTGGGAAAAGAAGCATGCAAATAAAAAATGTGATAAAAAAGCGGAAGAGAAATACTGAAAAAAATAAGGCAGGATTGACTCAAAAAAAAAAAAGGTTAGATTTCAAAGATTTCATGCAGCCCAACAGGTTTTTCATCTCTTAGTTTTGAGAGGAAGAGAAAACGTAGACTGGGATTTTTGTTTTTTTTTTTAAAGACAGCTGCTTTATTGCTTCCTGCAACTAAGGTGAATTATGTAAAGGGATACTACTATCACCCTTATTTAGCATATGTGGCATATTTGGCATAACTTTTACACAAGATTATTTTTTTTTTGAAAGAACAGTAGCCACCTATACCATGCTACCATGTTAATGGAGCTTCCTGACTTTTGGGAGACTATTTTTCCTTACCTGGATCATCACTCTGAAACAGAAGCTTTTCTTTCTTCTTTATAACTAATCCAAATCTTAAAATCCTTCTCTTTTAGACTTAAACTAGACTTAGAGCATCTTTTTCCCAGAGTTAAGTCATCTGTAAAAATGTTTCTAAGAAGATAGCTGGGAATTTATAACTTGTGCTTCTGAAAGAGTTGGTATTCTAATCTGAGAGAAGAGCAAAGACTCTTTTGCACTTGATTTAAATTGCTGAAATCCAGCACATCAGCTTGTATTTTGTGGCTGTGAAAAAAATGATTACGAAATACATTCTTAGAGAGTGAATGTAAGTTAGTCATATTTGAAAAGAAAACATAGCAAAAAATTATGACTGATGAGATTATTATGAGGGGAAGAAAGAGCCAAATGAGAAAAATAACAGTAAATAATGTGAAATTCTCTAGAATGGTATTGGGGAAAAAATAATAATTAAGAAATAAATTTACTGTCAGTCACATACTAATTGGTAGCCATGCACTCAGAAGAGGAATACTTATGGAGCTCATCTTTCACCTTGTCTTTGGAAATCATCACACAGATACGTATACATGGTAGGTCCCATAATGTGAGAGTAGCCATTCAACTATGTACTCTTTCTCTCTACTTTGCATATGCATCTGGTTCTTTAGAAGTCTGCATTATATTTACATAATTTATCTCAGACCTCAGTACACTGACAATACTTCAGTCAGCATTCCTTCTAAACAGCTATTATAGGCAAATTTCAGGAAGAAAAAAAGTAACAGAGAAGTCAGTGGTCTACACTTTGAAAATACATCTAAATACTCAAATTTATCTCTTGGCTTTTATTCTGTGCCTTTTCTGCAACACCTACTGTTATCATAAATATCAAAGCTTCTTAAACAATTTCAGTCTCTACTGTGTTAAAATTATTTTCATAAAATTGTAATTAATATTTTTGAAGATTAAATATACCAAATGATTCTAACAGAAGTATGATGCCAGTTAGCTTCTGTTAACTACAAAAATTGCTCAGTGTCTGACTTCTGACTTCTGTAAGTGGAAAACTACAGCAAACTAACAAAAATTGTAGGGATTCACACTGAGTCTCTTTCTGAGGTTTTATCGGGCTATGGAACCCTACAGAGAAACTCATCTAGAACTGCTGGATCTTATACACTTGGGGAGAAAAAATGAAAATCTTTCAAACTTCTTTTCTGTCTCCCTTCTGTTGATCTATATTTTTTCTTGGCCATTTCCTGTAGAACACTGTATTTGAAACAGACATTTTGCATGCCGTAAATATCATTTTTCTGCTACATTCCTCTTTGTAGCCTCATGTAAACAAGGAAAAGGGTAAAGAGATCAATTTTTAAAAGGAATTTGATTTATGAAATTTTGCTGCAGATTTGCTCCTCAGGAAAAAAAATAACTTATCTGCTACAAGTTTGAAATAACTGAGTTTCAGTACAATCAAATTATGTTTGTCTTTAGCCTTGTCTGAATAGAATACTTGCCCAGTAGCCTCTTCTAAGAATCTCAGCCTGGTGCATATGCTGGTATAGCTTAACAGACATAGTTTGCTCATTGCCTTCTGTTTTCATCACATGACAAATTCATACATATTGGTTGTTGCCCAGCAAAATGCCATCATACCTGCAAGCATTTTCCTCTAAATGCAGGAAAAAATATTTCTGTGATAGCTATGACCTCATTTATTTGCTTTTTTAAAGGCACTTATAGGAGAGAAATTCTGTTTGTTGAAACATTTGTCAAATGTGAAAGTGTCATGAATATGCATGCAAGCTTGTATTCACACAAACATTGATATCACATGTGCTTGCATGACCTTTATAAAAGCTCTCTGTGGGCTGAGAATTGGAAGAAGAAGGAAGGAAGCTTTTGGCAGAGAAATAGCAAGTATGACTTTCTCCATAAACCTACAGGAAAATGAGCAGCTGTTGTGGAGGAAGTAAAGGACAATATGCAAAAGAACCATCAACATGAACATGGAAGTTCACCATGTGGTATTTCTTCAAAACAGAGGATCAGCTTGCTTATCATTTGCACACCTGGAATTCAGCCAGGAAAGAGAAAGAGCATTTAAGCCATTGTTCTCCATCACCACACCACCACACGAAAAGGGAAAAGAAGCTGTTTCTTACAGTTTCCTGTCCAGCATATTGCTAGACAAATACAGAATGTGATAGGTGGACAACGGCGGATGAACCAGGCTCAACATTTTATAGTAAACAGACTTACATTGGACTAGTGGCCAATCATTATTGGGATTCCTTAGAAAGCCCTTTTAGGACCAGTTCTCTTTAATGTTTTTGTAAATGACTTGGATGCAAGACTTGAATTTATATTAAGTAAGTTTGCAGATGACACTAAATTGGCAGGAGCTATTGACTCAATGGAAGGTAGAGAGGTCTTGAGGAGACATCTTGATGGATTAGAGGACGAGGCAGCCCCTAACTGTGTGAAGTTTATCAAGAACAAGTGCTGGATTCTGTGCCTGGGATGAGGCAGCCCTGGATGTATACATACAGACTGGAGGACAAGAGGCTGGAGAGCAGCTCCACAGAAATGGATCAGGTTGAAAGCAAATTGAGATGAGTCTGCAGTGTGCTCTGGCAGCCAGAATGGCCAACTGTATCTTGGGGTGCATCAGACAGAGTTCTCCTGGCTGACTGAGGGAAGGGATTGTTCCACTCTGCTCTGCACTGTGTGGCCTCACCCTGAGCAGGGCATGCAAGTTTGGGTGCCACAATATCAGAAGGATGTAAAGCTATGAGAGAGAATCCATATGAAGATGAGGAAGGGTCTAGAGAGCAAGACATATGTAAAATCAGGATTCAAACTGAAGTAGGAAAAGAGGAAAATATCTGTCAGGCAAAAGAAAACAAAAACAAACAACAAACACAAACCAAAAGTATTTTCTGGATATATGAGTAGGTCGTATTTGCAGTATCATCCTGTGTTTGTGTTTTTAACCTTACATCCCTGTAACTGACCTATAAAGGAGAGGTGAAATTCTAAGTATAAATTTTGCCCAAACAGTGTCAACTGGTGACTACAGAGTACAACTGTACAAATGCCCATGTCTTTCCTGGTACTTCTTTATTTTCTCAGGAAAGAGCATTCAGTGAAAGGAAATATTCATTTCCACCAGTTATTAATAGAGCTGCAAAGATCTGCATGCATTTACATACATTGTATCACTATAAAAGTAGATTTCTGAAAGTGAACCGGAGGACACGTAAATACTGTTCCAGAAGCTACAGGGAATGCTAAATTGCACATGCAATACACAAAGAGGAACTTGAAGTCCTACAGCTTTTTAGTAGATGATGATTTCCAGTCCTTCCCCAGGGCTGACATACGTAAAAGTGATGAATTAGAGGTTTGGAGACCTTATTTGTCGCTTTCATCTATTGAGATCTAATATTCCACTGATACTGATGTTGATATGAAGTCCATAAAAGGCTATTGTATCTGCAAACTTTTATGTAACAAAACACATAAATATATTTCAATAATACCCACTTTTATTTCCTTTTCATTAATGTTAATATTAGAGAAATTTTGTGAACATTTTAGAAAATGTTGTGCACTCCAGTTCAATTACTTTGAGTGAATGCATCAAGAAAAATACAAAATGTAAAAGCAGCTAAATGTTTCCTCATCCACGCAGAGAAGGAAACAATTTTTGGTAATATCATTAAAAAAATGGATAAAAAGAGAGGAGAAAAAATAAAAAGGAAAATAAATAGAAAAGAAAAAAGGAAAAAAGGAGAGAAAAAAAGAAAAAAGTAAAGCAATAGATTTAAATTACTTTCCTGTCCTTAGACCTCAATATATTAATTAGTAAAATATCATAAAAATTATAAAATAAAAAGTGCTATTGTGGTTTAATCTGGCAGGTGTCTGAGCACCACACAGTCATTCGCTCACTCCCCCCCTTCCCAGGGGGAAGGAGGTGAGAATTGAAAAAAAATAGTAGAACATGTGGGCAGAGAAAAATAAAAGGATAATCATTATGGTAAACATATATATATACGTATATAACAAGTGTTCCACAAGGAATTGCTCACCACTCCCCAACTGATGCCCAGCTAGACTCCTGAGCAGTGGAAGAGAGTAAGATGAACTCCCATCCCCTTCAAAACTCCTTCTGCATGTTGTCATATGATATAGAATATCCCTTTGACCAATTTTAATCAGCTGTCCTCATTCTGTTCCCTCCCAGCTCCTTGGGCCTTTCACTGAGAATGGTCTTGACTCTACAACACTGCTTAGCAGCTACCGTAAATGTTGGTGTGTTATCAGCATTGTTCTTCTCCTAGAACCAAAAACACAACATCATACCAGATACTCTGAAGAAAAGAATTCCATCCCAGCTGAAACTAAGACAAGCATCTTCTTATAGAAATTATATCAGTCAAGTAGCGAAAGAATAACATAAGATCTGTATGGAATTTCCAGTGTATTTCCACTGAATGTTCTTTAGCTTGCTGTTGCAACACACTCATCGTATCTTTAGGTACCTAAATGAACCTCTGGTTTTCAGTAAGATGTGAACACAGCTGCAATTTTCTGTTCAAAAATGGTAGGAATAGTATGTTGTAAACCATGGAAAAATTAGCCTTTAACATCTGGGCACAGATGTTAAAAATCACGAGTACATAACAAAGAAATGAAAGTGTGTTTTAGAAAGCCTTTCATTTAATATATTCTTTTTGTTTTACTTTTCTTCACTATTTTCAAAATCTACTCCCACTTCTGGTTGTTGAAAATTTCTGAAAATCTCAGAGTTAGTCAATCACACAAAGCATATAGTGATTAGTTGCTATAAAGATCTCTCAGAAAACCCTTATTCTGCAGATTCATCTGACATTAGTTCATTGCAAAAAAGAAAACAAAACAACAACAGCAAAAAAACTACTGTGCAATTACTTTAAAAGGAAAAAGATAAAGATGAATTAAATTATAGAAGATAATAGTAATAATAGAAAATAAAGAATAGTTTGATATTTAGGTTATTTTTTGTCATTTAGAGCTGAGTAAAATCTGCACATTGGCTGTCATATTGATTGAAGGTTAATTTGCCTGCAGTTCTTCAACTGATGACAGGCAAGATGATGGACCTGTAGGTAAAATCTCATCACATCATATGAAGGAGACTCCATTGCATATTTACATGAGCACAAACTACCTTGGTGTCAAAAGGAAGGGGAAAGCACAGAGCATAGTTGTGTTGCAATGTATTCCATTACATCTCATTTCTTCAGTAATTATATAATGGGGGTTCATAGAATCATAGAATTAGCTAGGCTGGAAAAGACCTACAAGATCATCCAGTCCAACCATCCACCTACCACCAATAACCCCACTAAACCATGTCTCTCAACGCTATATCTAAATGTTCAACATGAGATGCAACCTTCCCAAACACAATGGTAACGATGAGGAGATGCTGCTGGGGGTCCTGAGAGCAGGAGAAGCCCTGCAACCTCTTCTCCTACCCTGTGGTGTTCATCTGCTGGCATTCAGGTTTGTCTCTGACATGATGCAGCTGTGTAACCTTACACAAGCGTGTAGTTTATCTTCCCAACCTGAACAGTTCTCTGGAAGTCTATCACACTCCATGTACTACAGGGAGCAATTAGAAGCTGGACAATTTGTCTAGCTATAATAACTTCTTAAAATTGAATGTGTGAAAACACCATTAAAAGTCAGAAAATTGCCCCTTAGAAATGTTTCCTCATTAGCACACCTGAAACTGCTTGAATCTTTGTTAACTTCAGAAAGAAACTTCTTAAATTTTTATAACTGTAGAAGAAAAAATGGAGATAGCTGTCCAAAGCTTCCAAGTATTTCTCTTAATATATCTTGGAAGAGAAAGTCTTTTTTGGAAACATAGAAACAAAACACTGTGTTGAGAAGAAAAATCAGAATTTTATTTGAAAGATATAGGTCACCATCTCTCCAATCCTATCCCATGGTTTCGTTTGTTTCGGTTTTGATTTCAAGTGCTAATCACAGTGATTCCTGAAAATCAGTTATTAAAAGTTTTTCATACATTTAAAATACATTAATGAATTTAGAAAACTAATAAGAGAATGAAAGAATATAAACTTGCTTCATTAAGGCTTTTATGCTAGTCTTCAACTATGCGCTAGCAGAAAACATATTTAAGGACATAATATCCATTAAATGACTGTTTCAGTACTTCTTAAAGATTTCAGTGAAGTGTATGATATCTTCCTCAGATGACAGCATCCTTATTTAATATCAGGATTTTTCTCTTATTTAGTGTAAATGGAGACTGTAATGTAAGGTTTCAAGTCTTTTTGTAGAAAAGTCCAATTATAGTATGAGTCCTATAAAATCTGTCCATTCAAACTCCTCTCTTCTTCAACATACCATGCTGTATCAAGATGGGGGAAAATCAGTCACAAATAAATAAGATTGCAGAGAAAGGGCTGTTCTTTTGCAACCAATAAACGTACAAGGATTTCCTTCACTAGGAATATCACACTGTGTCAAAGGCTAAGAGGTAGGAAAAAAGAATTTGCCTTTAATAATTGGTATTTGCTCAGAATTAATGCTCAGACCTCATAGTATGTAAAGCACTGTAGACATATATTCATTTCTAAGCTCAGTGGAAATGGTGGCATTTCAGATACCAGCACATCAAAATTACTGCAAATTCTGGTTAATTTTAAAGCAAATACTGAATATGTCACTGTAAAACTTTTGTAAGATTTTCTCATTCCTATGATAATTGAATCTGCTGTAATAGAATATGAGAGGTAAAGGAAGAAAAATTAATACTGCTAGCTTGAAAATGTCTGTAGGAAGAGTGTTTACTGGAAAAATGTAGATGAAAATTTCGCTCTGAACTATGTATTTTTAGAGCACTGGGGCTCATGTCCAACTTGCATTAAGTATTCTGTGATGTTTGGAGGAACTCCTTGGGAGACTCTTGTCTCAGGTTTCAGAAGTATCCCACATAGTCACAGAACAATCAATGTTTCTGAGAAAATAAATAGGATCTTCAGCATGCTGTGATGATATTTATATTGATTTCTAATTTAATGAACTTTTCAGAGTGTCAAAAAGAAAAATGATGTATGCAGGTAAGACAGGAGAAAAAAAAAAGATAATTCTAGTGTACTCCATTAAGGGATTTAAAAATAATGCTTATGTCCCCTACGTAAAGAAAAACAGAACTGTTCTGGGATGTGAGAAACAAAGGTCATCAGACTTATGTCTGGGGAATGTAATTATAGCTGTATGTGATTTAATTTAATTCTGAAAAAGAAAAGAAAAATGTTAAATGTGAGATATAAGATGAAAAACAATTATGAAAATATAACATATAACATATTGTTTTATATTCCCAGACAAATACTGGAGGAAATCCCTAAAATCTCTGAAAGCAATTTTTACCTAAATACCAGAAATGTATCTAGGAGCTTAGTTTAAGTGCCAGCTTTTCATGTTGTAGAGAGAGTTTGCAGTCTAATACTGAACCAAAACAAATGCTTTAATAAGACATGCAGAAATTCCTAAGTAGTAGGAATGAGATAAAAATGAGATAAAACTAGTTTTTCTGCAAATTCTGATATCAGTTATGATTACCAGTGTACACATTTACATCTTGTACAAGTAACTTGATCAAAAATGCATCAGGACTGGATCTGTAATCACAAATCTATCTTAAAGGTGCTTTCAAAAGATATTTAAAAAAATGAATTGCTTTTAAAATTTATTTTAAAGGATGAAAAAGTTCTGGAGACCAACAAAAGTTATATTCAGCAGAAAAGTAATTTATACACCCTCTACTTAATAACCTCTTATATGCTTTAATAATTTAAACTACTTATCAATGGGAATGTCTTCTGTGTATACTTCAATTATTGCTTTTAGTATATTTTCTCTCTTCTTTCATGTAGCATGCCACATGTACTCAATATGTCTCCAGTGCCTATTATCACTGTTCCTTTTGTATAATAAACTTCTTATCTGTGAGAATATGACCTTGACACTGTGAAAAAAAACTCTTTTAAAGAATAGCTCAATTAAAATCTAATACCTCTGTTTAGGATTTGATTTCATTACTATTCATAAGACTGTGCAACACTATTTGAGCCATGAGTTCTCATGCAACTTGAATACTCATTTCAAAAAGAATCATTACAAAAATCATTTTTATTCTTCTCTCTGCCCTATTGATTTTCAGTCACCATGGAGCTCTCTTTGTTGTCTTTCCAAAGGCCTCTGTTGAATGTTCATGCTATCATTGTCATAATAATTGTTTATCAGGGACTGTTTGGAACAGGTAAATTCAGAAGCAAGTTAGGTAGAAGTGCACACTTGCCCTAATATCTGCAGTTTGCACAGACAACATTAAATGCATGTAATCTATAGCACTGTCACCTAGGAGCATGAAGTGTCATTTCCACTACTGATTATCTTTGGATGAGCCACTTAACCTGAATGTTTGTTTGCCGTCTGTAAATAAGAATAATAATTGTCTACCATTGCAGAGAGTTATGGCTTTCAATCAACTAATTTTGCAAACTATTTTTAAAGGAACAAATATAAAGCCTTACACTCATGAAGTGAAAAATGATGTTTAACTGAGCTCTGTGTTTGTAATCAGCACTATTGGATTTGCATTGTCATGAACATTTACCCTTTTAAAACAACCTCTTATTTGGTTTTAAATTTCCTTTAACTTCTTAATAAGTGAATTTATTTTCTGTCATCTTCCTTTCCAACTTCAAAGTAGAAAGCTTTAAAAAAACAAGAAAAATAGTTAATAAAACAACGTCAGATTTGAATTTACTGGAAGCTTCAAACATCTTGAACCAAAAGTGAATACAATTATCTGCAAATTGAATGCTGGGATGAAAAAGCAGAGAAGAGATGCACACTGAACTGGATAAAGTGCAACTTCAACAAAGATATTATACGTAAACTAAACATCTAGAATGAACAGGAAAGGAAAATCAACATGAAGGAAGAAAATTAACACACAAATCACAGAATCACAGCATCGCAGGGGTTGGAAGGGACCTCAAAAGACCATTGAGTCCAACTCTACCGCTAAAGCAGGTACCTTACCAAAGGTGACACAGGTAGGTGAGCAGATGGGTCTCGAATATCTCCACAGAAGGAGGCTTCACAATCTCCCTGGGCAACCAGTTCTAGTGCTCCATCACCCCTACCATAAAAAAGTTATTTTGCATGTTTATATGGAATTCCTATGTTCAAGTCAAAACATGATAAATGCAAGCCATCAAAAAGAAACAATAAAAGAGAAGAATATATACAACCCCAAATATAAAAATATACCTCAGCTTTTAGTGAAAAGGAACGTGTGGAACATAGGAAGACACAGAGAGAATGGATAATGAAGACATATATATCATAAACAAAAATATAATAGGAATTCCTATGCTCAAGGCAGAACTAAACCTGAACTTCAATTTGTGAAAGAGATCAACACCACCATCACTGAATGATAAAAAAGTTTGGTGCACGAGGTTAATTGTAAATTCATATCATTATCCCTCGTACGGTGAATATAAAAGTGTGATTTGGGAAATGCTTATACAGTAAATATTTAACAAGGGCAGTTGGGAGTAATTGAGGTTGGTACTAACTTACTAACCAACCCTCAGTCATGTGCAAAACTAGCAGGTTGCCTGGGAAAAAATAATTAAAAACACTGAAATGTATAGAAAGGGAGAAAATGTAATGTAGAACATGACAGACTAACACGATAGCTTTTGCTTGCTAAAATAATTGATTTTCTAGACGAAGAAAATTAAAAGTATCTACTATATTTTCAGTGAAGCATAGGAAATTGATGCTGTTTAATAGACTACATGTTAAAATGAATTAGAGTAGTAAAAATTGAAATGTGGACTAGGAGCTGATTAAAGAAGAAAAGAAAAGAGGTTGTTCAGGAATAGAGGAAGTGATGTGGTTTCTTTTTTGCAAAAAATACCAGTGTTGGGATGAAACCTAGCTGGTGTCTTCTTTAATGACCTTGCCAAAAGAATGTGTTAATAACATGAGCAAACATTGTTTAAAGTTATAAGCTGTACAAATGATGAGAAATAAAACATGGAGAGCATACAGTGACCCAAAAGACTGAAGTAAGGTACACCATAAGACAATTACGCAAGGCATTACCCGGAATGTAGTGAGTACTAGCAGGAATTGCTACACTGAACTCTGCATTTCAGGCGGAGATGATGCTATTAACTGAAAGTCTGCTCAGTGTGAACCACAAATCTGATGTGAGAGCCAACAGTGCAAGTGCATATAGTGAGGTATTAGTCGAGGCGTACTGCTGGTGATAGGAAAGTGTTCAACCACAGCATGGCTAAGATGTTATCTGCATCTATCTGTGTGTGACATTATTAAGGAATATGAATTTAGTGAAAAAATGTGGAGAAGAGCTGGAAGAATGATAAGGACAGCCAAAGCAAAATGGGAGAGTATGTCTTGTTTAGCAGATTAAGAACATTAAGGCTTATGGTTTTTTGAATATGGACGTGAGATATGCTTACCAGTGTCCTGAACAGTGTAGACAAATCCTCTGTACTTTATTCCTTTGAACTGTACCTATTTAACTATGGTCCATAGAGCTGTTTCTGACATAACGGAAAACAGTTTTCACCTGTGCCTTTGGCATTGCAATTACTGAGTACCTTCCCTTCCCTCTTACAGAAAAATCACTGAAAAAATAATAAACAGTCCAGTTATCAGGATGCCCAGCATTACATAGGAACTCAGATATTTGATGATTTCTGCAAGGCTTTGAGTTGGATAAGGTATGATGGATGAGGTAATCCCACTTTGACTTCTTGTTCTCCATACATTGTAATAGTCTTATTATTAATTGCAAAATTAACAAAAAAATTAAATGCCTGTGAAATATTTTTTCTTAATTTGAAAAACTCTTGGACTAACGTCCTCCTATTAACTAATGCTTTGAACACAACTAGAATTAATGTTGTCAGGTTTTAACATCTGATCGATTGTTTCATAGTACCTATTCCTGAGATTTCACTGGTCCTATTTCATTTTGGGCTCAGCAACACTTGAATAAAGTGAATAGTTCAAAGTTATTTCTGATGTCTCAGCAAAGGCAGATCAATTAGCAGGTGACAGAGAAATCGTACAAGCCAACCTTGCTGCAAAATACATTGAGATATCTAGAAACAAATGAAAAGAATGCATTAGCATACACTTCTCTCCAACGGCAACATCAGTCTAAGGGAAAACACCTAACTTGAGGAAATAAGTTCTCCTGAAGAACATTCAGTACAGCTTGTCCAGGAAAAAGTAAATAAAAATAGCAGAAAAAAATACAAACAATAGGAAAAAAATAATAGTAATCTCTACGCTAAGGAATCATCTTTACAGAAAATTCATAGCACTGCTTGATACGAGGCTGCAATGCTGAACTATTTGATTGTTTCAGATGAGTTGGAGATATGCTTCTTGCTTGAACCATGGGCAGACTCTGCAAGATGCAGTTGAGTATCTACTGATTCAGAGAGAAAGTTGTTAAAATCTGGAAGAATCCTGGCTGGTCCTTAAAATGATATTGCTACCAATTTAGAGGAGATAGAGGAAGAAAACAAAACAAAACAAACAAAATGCTCTGGAGAAATCAGACGTTTTATTAAATAACAGCTTTGTGTTTTCTTGGTGTCCTCTCTTATTCCAATGAAGTTCCGAGGATAAAGGAAACTCAGTATATTCAGTCTTGTAGAGCTTTCAATAATGGTTTGTTGTTGGTTTAGTTAGTTTTTATTTTTATAAGTACTAATGTTATATTAGTTTCTATTGGAAGTTCCATATTCATATTGCCAATTTTTATGACATTTGGGTTTAATTAATCTAAACCTCTATTTACATATTACATGACTACCTTAATTTTGTTTCTTTCAAATTCTAAAGAACTTCTTCAACATGACGGGAGATTGACTGTAATGAAAATGCTGGCAGTAGTAGTACTCCCTCTGGGACAGTTCTAAATGAAATTTACAGTACTTCAAATCCTCCAATATTTTGTGTTCTGAACATATTTAGAAACTAGAGCTGATGTATCTGTTTCTGGATAAAAATATCATGAACAATAAAATAACATTTTTTTTCATTACAATTTCATATGTGCATTTCTTTTTGTTTTGTTTATTTAACAATGAGGTAAATGTGTCAATTTGCAAAACCATCAAATATTTTTCCCCTTTATCTCTTTGCTAATCTAGATTCTTAACAATAATTACACAGTTTGTGTGTCTGTATCTACCTGCCTCTTCAATTCCTTAATAAAGTTTAATCCTGCTGGTCGAGTTCTACAAGGAAGGTAAACATCTCAGACCTATAAAGTTCCTATAAGTTTAATTAAATATAGCAGCTAAGTAGGGAAGAGAGATCTCTCACATTCTGCCACTCAGAAAAATGCTTCAGGATACTATTCTTTCTTCTTTGATAGTAGGCAATCCACTCAAAATACAGCAAATAGCACTGCCTTCAGTTCTGGAAAACCTTCATTCTAAATACCTACATTCTTAAGCTTCAAAGTTAATGGCATCTGAGGTGCAAAACTGTGGAGTAACATTTTCTTAATTCTCACACTCCTAGTATTAGGAGTCTCCTTTTCTGATTGTGTTCTCATTGTGTAACCTGATGAAGGAGAAATCCTAACTCCTTTGCAAACTTTTCAGATTTTCAGTTTTTCTGAAAACTTGAGGCCAAAGTAAACGTATTTCAAGATGTGGGACAAGGCAAACCATGTTTTCAGGTTCCTCACCTTTTGCCACATGATTCTCCTCTTCCTACCATTCAGTACCATCAGCTGGCTGTGCTATGGGGACTGCCTATATGAGCCAGCAGCCAGTCTGCAAAGGTAAAACCAGAGTCATTGTAGAGTAATGCTGAGACTAGAAAACTGTTGACATTGAACAAAGACAGTAATGCAGCTGTTGTTTGATTTTGTAAGAAATATCCAAATGATAGACAGAAAAAACTTTTTTAAAAAACTGGAGAGGAAAAAGAAAAGTTGCAAGGAATTTTAGAATAAGAAATTGACCCTGAACATCATGCATGCCATGGGGAGACGGCACCCAGCAAGAGAGGGTCAGCCAGTTGAACCCTGGGGATGCATCTGTGAGCTCACAGGGGTTTTCTTCTCCAAATATGAAGGCATGCATATCTGGTTATTGGTTATAGAAGGACATTTAGAAATTAGTCCACATAGACTAAAATTTTGTAAGTGTGTGGTGCATTATTGATATTGATTCTGAATGTATAGTTCACTGTTTGTCACTTCAGTCCTGATCTGGTTTAGACAACATGAACAGAGCAATTTTTCTCCATGACATGGGCATAGTGGTGATTATTCTTGATTAGTTTAGCTATGTGTGCTAAATGTATGTAACTGATCTTGACTGAAACACACATTCATTATGCTTTTTATCTGTTCAATACAAATGGAAAGCTACCTTTCCAGAGTGATTAATTTCTTGCCCAGAAATATGGTTGATGCCCTGTCCCTGAAGACTTTCAAGGCGAGGCTGGACCAGGCCCTGGGCAACCTGATCTAGCTGTGCATGTTCATTGCAGGGGAGTTGGACTAGATGGCCTGTAAAGGTCCTTTCCAACTCTAAGAATTCTATATTTCTATGAAATATATTTTTAAATATAGTTAATTGGCCTAAGATTGAATCAAGTAATTATTTTATTGATTATAAGTCCAATACATGCTGAAATCAGCCCTAATAATTGCTGAATAATCCTACATAATATCCCTCATAATCCTACATTGCAATGAAGAATCAATGGCATTGCTTTTAATATTTGTTATCCTCTTCTCGTAGCAGGCAAATAATGAATGTATTTTCAGGGTTTTCACTTTCCACTTAGAGTTTGAGAAAAAAAATCTATCCCCAATTTAGTGCACCTTGATCTGTGCCAGAAATGTAGAAAAGTATTTATAGCTGGTCAGTACTTATTTGCAGTCTTGCAAGCCCTTCCTGAGTTGTTAATGCAATATTTATACCATCATCCTTTATGCACCAAACTAATCAGATTGTATGATTTGATGGAGCTCATTCTATAGTCAGTACAGAGAGATGGATGTACCCAGAAGATATCTGAAATGCTGCAGCTACGTTCCCATTAAGGAAAAGTATGGTCTGGCCCACTGGCTTGAGGGAGCCAGGAAAGTCTGGTGGGCTGACTTCATAGCTGCCTTTAGCAGTATCCAGAATTTCGGAAACATGGCTGCAAAATGTGATGGACATGGTTTGTTCCTGAATTGATGTTCTCTTTCACTGTGCACTGTTAAACATACAAATTCTAGTAAAGAGGCAGGTGAACAAGAAGTAGCAAAAAGGTAGTAGGGAGGATAGGCAAAATGACCATACAAGACAACGCAATTGGAATGGTGTTGAAAAACTTAGAAAAGTGCCAAGGTACTCATAGGACTGAATTCTTGTAGCAGTGTACATGGAGAACATTTTTGACTGCCTGATCTCTGACAAGATCTTCCTTTATGTTCAGATCAACTGCTAAGGAAATTTACATTTCTGGAAGAGCTCTGAGTTTCAGGAATATGCACATTGATTGTGGTACCCCACTGCTACTCTGAAAAGGGGTACTGTTTTCAAGAGATGGAGCAGAGGATCAAAGTGGAAATGTCAATCTCTTCACTTCTGCAAGGATTTGTTTACATTCCAAACTGACAGAAAGTACTACCTGCCTTCTTACTTCCAATTCTCCAGCAAATATTTAAGCAATAGCTATAATTGGTAGAGCACATGTAGCTGCTGCTGGGACATAATGGCCTAGAAACTTAAGTTTGGCAGTAAGGGATTTACCCAGGGAAAAACCCAAAAGCTTAGATACAAGATCATCTGGAGGATCAGCCACAGCTAAACTGAGGAGCCTCTTAAAGCAGGTGACCAATGATTATTGGGAAATAGGTGTATTTAACAATGACTGATGAAATAACTGAAGAACAAGTAAGAAGTGCCATGGATTTCCAGGGATTTAAAGCCAAACACTACACGGTGCAGGAAGCATGACAATCTCAATATGAGTACGCAAGCTTCAACTTTAACGCAGTACTTCCTAACATATATAGAAATGGAGTTACACCTGGCAAACTGCCATTGGTGGGGCCACCCCAGCCCTGTCCCCTGATTGGTAATTACAACTTGTTGAACAGACAAAGCCAAACAGCAACTCCCCCCCATGCCTGATGATTAACTCCCTGATACTTCTGTCCTTGGACTCCGCCCCACCCAAGGACCCCTCGGCCCTGCCGACCGTCCACCCAGAACTACTCCATACACACACTCTGCAGTACTTCCTTGCTCGTACAGTCGCTCGAGTGATCCATGGTCACCCTGATCCTGCAACAAGAAGCAGTCAATAATTTATATCTTAACATTATTTGGGAGTTTAACACAGTCTTGCATGATAACAGGAGTATGGCCAACAAGTCAAGGGATCATTCCCCTCTACCTGGCACTCGCAACATCATGTTTGGAATACTGTGACCAGCATGGGGCTTTCAAGGACAAGCAAGACTCTGCGTAAGTGAGTGAAAAACTACGTACAAAGAATAGTATAATGCAATAACAGTGTTAGATCTGCCTCTGTGAATTGTGAGATGATGTAATGGGAAGCTTGAGCAGAGAAGCAGGGTTGTCCAGTACATAGATTTTGAACTGGATGCAGCTCTTGACGTGTATTTGCAATTCCCAAGTCACAGATATGTAATTTGGGATGATGTTGGGGTTGGATGTGCAGCTTAGACCAGATAGGTGGAACCAAGATGTTTTCAATACCTATTAATTATCTAATTTATTAGATAAATTTATTATTTTCCAGGCAATTTCCTTTTGAAAAAGCTGTACATCTATCTATCAGAGACATATTCTGGAATGATCATGTCAAAACCATTTCTTCTTTGTAGGGATATGGATTACATATAAATCACAATCCATATTTTTCATAGGAGCATTCCTTCACCAACATATTTTTACTTGCTAGCCATTGAAATGGTAGTAACTGAGGCTTCTGGAAACATTTAATGCTTTTAATGATAATCATAGCAATAAAATGATATTAAAGTGACTATAGACTGGCTTATTCACACTGACTGAAGTTCATCTTATGAGTTTTCTTCTATAAAATCAGTTATCCCCTGAGCTCCAAATATATCCAGTATATGTCAGATTAAAAACAGGTGTACTCAGTGGCTGAATGCTTTTATTGGGAGTGCAGGTGGAAGGTAATACTGATGAATAATGTAAGAAAAAATGATGCATCTCTTCATTGTGACTTTACTGAATCACTCCCAAACAGGGTAAGAAATGGATTACATTTGTTGTTCTAATTGCCGCTCACTTCCTCTCCCTGAGCAAACCTATTTGAGTGTTTGCTGTGGAACATTGAGTTATGCTTGATATCTGTTATGAAAAATCAATGTGACTGTGATAAGAAAAATACCATACCTTTATCTGCAGATGTAGAAAAGCCCCATTGGACAAGGCTAGGAATGCTCAGGTTTTACAGTTTTCCAGCAATATATATATATATTTAAATCTAAAATGCTACTTTTGCAACTTTCCCCTTCCACCGGGAAAAGAAAAATCTAAAACCCAGGACTGAAAATTTTGATTTGAGAGATATGAACACACAGAGCAAAAATTAATCTTTCAGACTAATGCCTACTTATGGGAAAAGGCATTTCAAATCCTCAAAAATCTTTTTAATGAATAATTTCTGCCTTGCTCTTGTGATTAAATGTTTGGTTATTTTTAGTGCATTAAAGTGTATTTGAGAGACTTCAACTCCTTGCTTATATCTAATTTATATCAATTTTAGTATCCATATCTAGGCTAGCCATGATGATGGATTTGACTTTGATTTGATTTTTAAGGCTTTCTTTATTTACTTTTTTTCCCCAGAATAAAATAAAAAGTTGTACATAAGCACAAAATCCCAGAATCACAGAATGGTTGAGATTGGAAGGGCCCTCTGGAGGTCATCTGGTATAACTCCCAGGATAAGCAAGGCCTCCCAGAGCAGATGGCCCGAGGCACTGAATGGGGAGGAACTGCTGATTCTGTTGAGGGCTGCAGGCGGCTGCAGCTCCTCACAGGGAGCGGAGGGGAAGCGCTGATCTCTGCTCTCTGGTGACAGCCACAGGGCCCACAGGGCCAGAGGGAACGGAATGGAGCTGTGTCAGGGGAGGGGCAGGTGGGGGTTAGGGAAAGGATCTGCACCAGAGGACAGTGGGCATGGAACAGCTCCCCAGGGCAGTGGTCATGGCCCCAGGTTACTGGAGTGTACTGTGTGTAGTCAGGAATTGGACTTGATAATCCACTTGGGTCCCTTCCAAATCAGAATATTCTATGATTCTGAGACTGTGCCCAGGCAGCTTTTGAAGATCTCAAAGAAGGAGACACCACAACACCTTTGGGCAACCTATGCCAGTGCTCCATCATCTGCACAGCACAGAAGTGCTTCCTGATGTTCAGATGGAACCATCTGTGTTCCAGTCTGTGCCCACTGCCTCTTGTCCTGATAATTATCTCATGCAGGAATCAGAAGTGGATGTGGAGCTGAGCCTGGTGCCATTTCATTTAAGTTCCTCATATCAGTTACTAATAAATTTAGTTAATGACTCAGGATTAAATTTTAGAGTCTGGGGTCTGTTTCTGTCATTGCATTTGGAACACAGATCATAATTGTTCTTCAACTACCAAACATGAAGTGAAGAGAGAAAAAAAAATAACCTCTATAACATTGCAAAACTTGTGGTGATTCTATCTAGATTGTGACACAGACACCTCTAAAATCTGCATTAAAATCTCTGGCAAGATGTGGCACAGCAGTGTAGTCTCAGTGGTGCAGAGGAGTTAAAAAACAAGCTGGTATTATCTAGTCACGGTAAAAGTTGGATCCAGTGAAATAAATTACATATAACAGTAGCACATATACAGATCCTTATAAGACTTCTTGTTATGAGTCGTATAAACATCAGCTAAAATAAGACATTGTCATTAAGTGTGGTTGTACTCTGGCAAGCAATGAGAGTCTCTGTGTACACAAGGAACCCCAGCATTGCCGCAGATGAATAAGATAAGGTTTGCACATTGAGTTTGCAGGCCATATAATCAGTAACTTTTTTTCAAGTAACTCTTGCACTATTGAAACTGGTCAGCTAAGAGATATAGCATATGTATGGACGAGCTGGAAGTATTTTGTTCACGGTCATGAAACACTTCTGCATAGGAGCCATATGCATTTATTTCTGTTGGAATCCTAATTTAGGGCTCTAAGCATGAGATAATTCTTTCTCCCTCCCTTTTATATCAAGGAGAGAATTCATTTGGAGCTGTTCAGAATGCTTCAAAGAAGAGGATGAGCTAATATTAACAAGATTCTTCTCTTTTGCAGTGGAAATGAAGCTAGACACCATAGGTAACCACTTGGTAGAAACCACTGAGGCACTCTAAATTGGGAGGTAATTTAAGGCTTTTCTATTAAGGAAATAATGCAGTAAGTAATGGCTTTAATTTTAAATCAAGAAATAAGCTTCTGACTGTTAAATGTGCAAAAGGAAAAAGAAATTAGTATTTTATTGGAAGAATTAGCAAAAGCATTACAGGAAAGAGCTTATTCCCTTTAAATAAATTAAGAAAACAACAACATTAAAAAAGATTGAAGCTCTGATAAATTGGATGGAATATTTGTCTTTTTTTTTCCCCTGGTCCTATTTTGCTGTTGAAAGCAGTTAAATGGATGTGCTACTTCTTTATATAAACCAAATTTTCAGACTTCAAAGTTTGAAGTTGGAGATATAAATCTGCATTTAAGCACCTGAACAGAATCGTCAGATAGCCCAGTTAGCATCCTTGAGAAAGCAGTCTGCTCCTATTAGATGCCTAAAAACAGATATAGAAACCTACATTTAGAAAGGGAAAAAGTAGCAAGTGTTCCAGCAAGGTCGACAAGAAAACAAGAATCTTCTGTAAGTGCAATATGTTACTGAGGAAAAGAAAGATCAAGCAAAGAGTTGTTCTGGTGCTTAACAAGGAGAGATAGCTACGGACAGGTGATGCAAAGAAAAGCCAAAACATTTACTGCATTTTTTTTTGCTTCAGCCTTCACTGACAATAACAGTGTCCATCAGGAAACTCATTACATCACCATTCAATGATGAAGGGTAAGATCTTAGGCCAGAAGAGCAGTTACAAGAGCCAATTAGAGAGCAGCTAGATAAGTTAGATGCTTTGAACTGTCTGAGTTTGATGAAATTCACTTCATGGTACTGACTCAAACAGTCTCAGGGTCAGTAACTTTGTGAACCCATAAGGACTAGAGAGGCTTCAGAAGCCCGGAAAAAGAAAATGTGTTGTCTATTTTTAATGGATGTAAGGAGTAACCTAGCAGCTGACCTCCAGTTCCTGTGAAAATACTGGAATAAATAATTGAACTACTTGTATACAACTGGTACATGCTTATAAGGAGATGAGGAGCCAAGAACAAATCATATAGCTATTCAGTTTCTTTTTGTGAGAAGTTAAGAGATTTCTTGAAAAGGAAAAAAAAAAAGAAAATAAATCATGTGGCTAAACTTCAGTAGGACTCTCTTAAGCAAGCTGAGGAAAGATGTCACTGCTGGAAGGAGAGAATATCATACTGGGGGAGTAGCTATTAAGCTTCACTGCCAAGTTGGAAGGATGTTGTAAGTGGAATTTCACAGGGTCTGTCTTCAGTCTGCCACCACTCGATATTTCCCTTAATTATTTCAAAAGCATGAAGTGTATACTTATTTAATTACTAATCAGCACCGAGCTAGGAGGGGATGCAATAAGGTTTGAGGAAGGAATAGAATACAAAATGATTTTGAGAAATCAGCAAAAAAGATGAAGAAACCCCACAATTTCAAGAAGTTACAATAGGAGGGTAAAAATGATTCTATCAGTGGGTAACAAGAGCATAACCACACCACCAAAAAGGCCAAGATGGGGACCAAGGGTGCCTGAGGCACAGGCAGTTGAGAGCCCCACTGACTCTGGTGCAGTCCTGAAATATCTGAGCAGAGTCAGATCAGGGCAAAAACAGTCTCCACAGTCAGCTTGGTGAGCATCAGATAAAAGCAAAATGTCTGAGGTCAGTCAGGCAAGTGAAGAAATTAGGATGAGCAGGGGACAGGGCCAGATGCAGATCTGCCTACACCAAGCTGGTAAGGACTAGGGTCAATGCTTATGTGGGGCTCCCAAGCCAATGAAACCACGTCTGATGAGGTTGCGTAGGTCTACTAACAAACTTAGGGTCTGGCCAAAAGTCTAGAAAATCTGATCTACCAAAGACACTCAAATTGCTTCATCTAGAAATAGGAAATCTTAAAGGAGGAGTGTTAGCTTGTCTGCAACAATCTAAAGAGCAAGTAAGTTTCCTCTATGTTTACTGTATGGCAAGAAGCAGTGGGTTTAAATGGAAGTAAAGGAGAACTAGTTTAAACATGGAAGAAACAATTTCTGGCAATAAAAGTAACTAATACTGAAGAGATTTTGCAGAGCACATAGTCTCAGTCATCTGTCAGAGCTGTTCTAAGTACAATTGATTATGGCTTGAGACAAGAAAATGGTCTAAATGACCTCTACGTCTCCTCTAATCTTATTTCCTCTGATTCAGTAAAAATGTTGATGAGCATACTCAGTTGAATACAGATATGCAAGTAATCAGTGGGATGATTTGTAGAACAAGGTACTAGAAGAAGACTCTAACCCTTTAGTCCTAAATGATTCAAGTAAACAGAAATAGAATTTAGATTTTATGCTATAATTAGACTTCATCTAGAAGAGCTGCTATTTATTAAATTATAACATGTAATTATTGACACTGAAATATCTAATTCTAGGTAACACATTTTGAAAATAAGCATTAGTACTTTTCAGTGTTTTATCTAAATCTTTTGAGATCACAAGTAACTCTAATAAGAGAGGAAGACATCTTGTTTTGTCATGTGCAATCAAAGAGCATACCAACTGCAGATATGATTTTAAAGACAATATGAAGACTGGTTCAAGTAAAAATTGTGTTAATCATTTGTGGATCACTTTAATCTGGTTGTTTTATCTGCTCACCTTTGCTTAACTGAGTTTAATACCATTAAAATTTCTGCTCTCAATTTTAATTTTTTTTTTAATCTGACTTCATCTTAATGTAATTTGATTAAAAAACAACTAGTGATCCCCATATCTCAATACAGAGACTGTGGTGACAGTTGCTTTATAAAATATGGAGCAGCATAAAAAATATACACAGTCAGTATAAAACAGTATCAGAGGGTGGAAGATCCTGGTCAACCAAATTGCACTTGCTGCTTATTTATTTATTTGTTGTCTAATTTGATCTATTATTATGGCAATGTACAATTCCTCAGAGACATTTATACTACATATTAGCCATGGTATTTAGCCAAGAACATCTTTAACATATGGTCATGCTCCAGCTGAAACAAAACTGGAATAACATCATTCTCAATTAATTTTGTAATTCTAAATGCTAGGCATCAGAGATAAACTGATTTTCAGTTAAGCTAAGCTGCATTTCCACTGGCCAGCCACGGGTGGACTTTGCAGCTATCTGAATAATCCTCTGAATTCCATTAAACATGCTACTGAGGACTTGATTCAGTTACCTAAAAATATGCATCTGGTACCATGGAAGATGCTCTATACTCTCTCCTCCGGTCTCCAGATACCAATCTAGGTGGCTACAGGCCTCCTATGATTCCTACACGTACTAATTTTGGCTGAGGTGTAGCCAGTTTTCACAGAATCATAGAATGGCTTAGGTTGGAGTGGAACTCAAAGACCACCTAGTTTCAAACACCCTGCCAGGAGCAGGGTAGCCACCCACCACATCAGGCTGCATAGGATCTCCTCCAGCCTGGCCTTTAACACCTCCAGGGATGGGGCATCCACAGCTTCTCTGAGCAGCAGTGCCAGTGCCTCATCACCCTCTGAGTAAAAAATGTCTTCCTAACATTAAACATAAATCTAAACTCTTTTAGTTTAAAGCCATTCCACCTCGTCTTATCAGTATTAGACTGTGTAAAAAGTCAGTCCCCCACCTGCTTGTAAGCACCCTTCAAGTACGGGATATTTCATACATTTTATAGTGTATGATTTTGGCTCAGCAATAAAAACTGGGGGAAGGAGGAGGAAGAGGGGACATTGAGAGTTTTGGCATTTGTCCTTCTAAGTACCCATAACATGAGATGAAGTCCTGTTTTCCTTGAAATGTCTAAATATCTGCCTGCTGATGTTTAGTACTTAGTGAATTCTTTATTTTGCTTTGTTTGTGCATACAGTTCAATCCATGACTTTTCTCACTTTTACCTTTCCAATTCTCTTCCCTATCCCACTGTGGGGAGACGGGGGAGAGGGGTGAATGAGGTGACTGTGTGGAACTTAAAGTCCTACCTGGGTTAGACCACAACATTGCTGTATCTGTAAGCTTCGTGTAGGTTTGAGCCCCAGATGGTGCAAGGTGTCTTAGATGTTCTGTCAGATGAATCAACTGCTATATCAATGCAATCTTAAACATCTAGTTATCATTTGAATACTAACATCCAGATAACTAAAAATGAAAGAAATTTCCCTTGCAAGAAGACTGATTCAGTTGTTTAAATATAAACCTCTAGTGCTGTCTACAAATCTCTGTGGTGCCTAAGACATGTGCATAGGCTGGAAAGAGGATTGCATCCACTTGGACTGACAGCTTGAATCTGTCTTTACACAGCAAACATATAAGTTAGAGAATATACATTCATTTAGAAAATAAAGTTGGAAATATATCAAGAATTCCAGGTTGAGAACATATCACAGTAAACCCCACTCTATTTCATGTAATACCACCTACCAGATAATCCCAGTTCAAGCAGACACATTCACAACCCCAGTTTTATTTCATGTTTTTATTTTCAGTCAAAGTGTATTTTTTTTTTTTTTGACTAATTTGTTCTTTCCAGAGGAACCATGGAGGCACTACAACAAGGATCAGCAGACTAGAGAATGCATACTGCTCTTGCAGCCTTATTTTTCGTTCCTCTGAATCTGTCTGCTGGTGATATATAATATCTATTGTGCACAATATAATAACATTGCAGGTAGAAATGTGATTATATCCCGTTTAGGTGTGTATACGTCTATACTTCTTTTAAACACTGATAACTATGCTTGTGACAGCATATATCATGAGCTGCTTTGTATCACTACCTGTTTACATTGTGCTTGGGTGGACTGAAAGGGACTTCAGACACTCACATTAGAGGTGTTGACTTTCATCTTCCTTTTATTGGGATACTATTTGCTAATTAACACTTAGGCACAGAAGGACCTTCACCCCCCCCCAAACTTAGTTCTCTGTAGATGCTTACTTGTATGTTAATCATCTTGTGCTCCCTTTGTGTTAATGGAGAGAATGTCTCACACAGACAAGTTTCATTTGCCTTGTTTCAGGTATCTGCTTTGAGAGGAAACATATTTTGCAGAAGTGCCTATTTCATTCTCCCTTTAATGATGACCAGAGAACAAACTCAGAAGCAGACAGCTGCATTTAACAATGAATCTAGTCTGCAGTGACTGCCTTTAACCACTTGGATGTAAAGCAGAAGAAATCGGCTTAAACTACCTCAGAAGAGATTTGATGTCATCTTGTTCCATTTTGCATGAGAGTGGTCGGAGAGCACTTATATAATCAAGTCATGTTTCAACTTCGGAAGGACAGTAATTTCTTGCACTTCTCAATCTAGATTGTAAACAAACCTATGCAATAAATGCAAACATGCTTAAACGGTCTCTGTGTCACCTATGTTCCTTGATCTCCATGGGATGGAAGAAGTATTTTAAAGACTTAGCTTGATGACCATGGTTAAAATAAACCTGTTCCTGCACCTACCAACATATAGCTGCTCAGACATATAGTTGTTCGACACACAGCTTGTCTTTCATGTGGAAATCATTTATGTCCTAATCCAAAAGCCAGGCACACACATAACATACAGATTCCACAGAAGTATCGTTCAGACCTAAACTAAATCTAGGTTCAAAACTGTTCCTTTAACCTTATAGCTAGATATTCTTATCACGATGCTGCTATACTCGAAGTACCCTGACACGATGATCGTCCTGGCCACCCCTGTGAATTACTGTGGAAGGATCTATATCAACCTGGATTCTTTGTACTATTTATCTGTCTCGAAATAGTTCAGAATTACAGGAGGCAGAAGCACATGACTGCGTGGCAAGATGTGACAATTTGACCCTAATAGTTATTGCATTTCATTCTTTCCAAGGAGCACCACAATTATCACATTGGTCTCATGTTCTGTGTGATAGAGTCAGTGAGACAAAAATAATTGCAGAACTTTGTATTTGGCATTTATCTAAGGTTTTTACCAAGAAATGACAGACTGTACTAACCCTTGTAATAAAGCTGCATTTTTTTTCTGCCAGAAATTAAAGGGAAAGGAGTGAAATGCATTGAGCATGAACATGACATTTTCATTTCTGTTTAAAGATTCTTTATAAAGCAGAACTCTGGAAGTGCTGTTCCAACGCTCCCTCATTTATAACCTTTTTTTGTGACTCTGGAAAACCTTGTATAAACAATCACCATGGAAGTTAAATGAATACTCTTCTCAACTGTGTTAATCCTGAAATGCCGTTACTGTAGTTCAGAAATGTGGACACGGTCTCAGTGCTATTCATTAAAACATTAGCTAGCAAGAAACAAGGTAGAGGTTAAGTTAGAACTGTGGTTTGGAGAAAACATCACTAACTATACTACTGGCAGAGACCGAAATGGATTCACTTATGGTTGGCATAAGAGGTAACTCATAGTACAGGAACTCCCTGGAGATACCCACTGCAGCAGTGCCATGACTTCTCCCTGTGATGATCCACCACCATCCTTTGTGGATATGAGGCAAGATGAACAGCTTTAGGTCACAGGAGCTCTGCAGGTAAAGCTGAATCCACTTTGGTTGCGGACTGCCTTAGCCACAGCAGGAAGCCAATCCTTTCCCTTCCTACTCTATTAAGTAGGTAATTTAAAGTGGCATCCTACAGCACCTCAAGTTAATTGAAAGTGTTAAATGAAAAATGATTAACAGGGCCAATTCTTGATTTTACATAATTTGCACAGGCTTATGGGAAACATTCTAATCATTTTCCTTCCCACTCTACATTTAGGTGTACATCTTCCTTAGGTATTGCAAACATGTTTTATATGCTGAAAAGACTATATTTTGCTAGGCTTCACGCAGGAACAGAAATTTCTAAGATGTTTGTTGAACAGTTTCAGTTATTTTGGAAATAATAATGAAGCAATAAGTGCAAGACTGCTGAAATTATTAAATTGCTATAATTCACAGTGTCTAAAGCCATCAGTTCTGCTTGAAGCCCTATAGTAAACTGTGCAAAGCATCTGAAAAATTGACCTTGATGTTTGGCAGCTAAAATACTTCAAACTGATAAACAAGTACAAAGAGATAAATATGCCACATAAACTATACCAGCAATACTATGCTGTAAGAAGCTGCCTTTTTACTGGTGCAATCAGATTGCCATTTCTTGCCTGAGTTAAGATGACATTGAACTATAATTATTCAAAGTTAAATAACTAAAGAAATATTTTCAGTTTCATCAGGACTTCTGTGAATTTCATCATTTAATTTGAAGCCTCAACAGAATGATCACAATTAAAAAGTTATTTCATCTGGAATACAACCTCAGTCTGAAAGATGTTCCCTTTACACACAATGGGAAATAGCTGTGGAACAGGAAAGTTTCCTGTGGGAAGATACTTTCAAAATACAGACGCTGAATGGATTAAGTGCCAGCCTTTGAGCTACCAAATTTGATAAAGTGAATCTGAAAGTATTACAGATGACTGTGGCCTAGGTTGGAAAGCTGTTTGAAGAGACAAGTTGGTGTAATTAAATGATCTCAAAGTTATACCTTAATCCCCATATAGGCTGGTGAGAAAAAGTGAGGAAAATGCAAAGAATTAGTTCCTTTCCCTTCCCCACAAAACTTAAGGCTGTATGGATCCTCTAGGGCATTGGAAATGTATGCTGCACGGTGATGGATGGGGAAGGATGTGCTGCATGAACATTCTTTGAACAGAACTATCTTACCATCTATTCCTTGGGTTTTTTTTGCAGGGAAAAAATAGAGATGACATTTCTCTATACATATTTTTTGTTACGAAGGTATTCTTGGTTGCCTGTGGAGACTGGCTAAATAATTATTAGCAATAATTATTTAATTAGCTTTGGATATTCAGAAACAGAAATGATAACGATAGACCCTGCGTCTTTACCCATGGGCAAGGCTGAATAAGATTCTGCAAAAAGGAAAGAAATACAGACTTTCCTGATTATTTAAGGTGTTTCAGAAGCTTTGAGGTCATCACAGTACTGTTTGAGATTCACCTCTCATTTTATAAAACCTCCTCAGTGCATTTTGGCACAATTGTAATATTTTAAAGCAATTTTATACTGAAATCTTTCTAATCAGAATCTCTGGTGAGAATCCCGAATGGAAAAAGAAATCTCAGGCAGTATATTTTTAAAGCACACAGCCGTTCGGAATCTGATTACCTTTTCATATTTTCATACAAAATGGATTAATGTGTCCCCATCTTTATTACATTTTCAACACTTGTCATTTGCGATTAAGCCAACAGTATGAAGATGTATTACACAGCAGCATAAATAGGCACATTAAAATAGGGTATGTATGTGCCTGAGAAGTTAAAGGCAGCTTGATTTGTGTTACTTTTACATTAGATGCAATGTATCTAAAAATATTTTACATAACTTGAGAGTCAACAATCTGAGGGGAAATATAAATAAATAGATGGAAACTTACAAAAAGGGGGAGAACACAAGAGAAAAGTGTTAATTAAATCAATCATAGAGACATGGTGCTTTGATAAAGTGCTATGAAGGAAGGCTGATGCAATTTCTTATAGCTAACAGCTCAAATCCGAAACTGTCACACAATTGGAAGCACCTGCTCAAGAAGCTCAGTCATGATGGGATTGGACTGATGTGGAGGATCCTGGAGAAATCTTTTTGTCTGCTTCACCCTATTTCTCCTGTGAAAATATGTCCCCCATTACTCACAAAATTACTTTTATGTACAGCCTATCTTGGTTCTACTTACCCTGCTATGGAGTCCAGAGCAACTCCATAGAGTCTCTTACTCTGCTGCTACTGTTCCAGCTCCACTCCAGTTTCCCTTTGTTTTCTTTTCCATTTGATTTATTTCTTAGTGGAGACCTGTGCTCATGTTTCCAAAGATAGGCTTACTTTTAAATATGTTATGAATTTTGTCATTAGGAAACAGTAGTAGTTGAGTAAAACTTTGTTCTTTTTCCTTATAACAAATTCATCCACTTAAATTTCGGGGATTGGAATCTAAAAAACTTTAAAAATACAAGCAAGAAAAATATTTTGTTTGTTTTCTAACTTGTAACTACCTCATACAAACTAAATACATCTAAACACAGCCTGTTACCTTTATCCTTCTATCAAGGAAGTTGAAAAGAAGAGCAAACTAGTCCCATTAGTCTGTGTAAGTCCTGCCATCTATTTCTGGGGGCAAGGTTTCTGCTCAAACATTAACTTTATAATATAGCTGTCAAGAAAGGGTGCAGCTGCCGTCTGAAAAACAGCTCGCTGTCAGATCTACTAGAGCATCATTATAAAATAATTGTACATCACCTCTAGCAAAACTTCAGCTTGGAAAACTCTTAAAACATCTTTTTGCTGTCTTTGCTGTAATCCGTTACAGTAAGTACAGGAAGGATATTAGTGTGGATTATTTATACTGCGGACCTTGCTCCCTGGCCTTTCTTGGTACTCTTAGAACTCTGTTCCTAGAGAAGAGATATTTAGATGGAGACTGCAAAATAGGGGCCAGGGCAGCCTGCAGTTTCAGATGCACTCTGTGCATTGCACCGTAGAGATTATTCACGTCTGAACTGCTTGCTCTGTGCACAAATAAGAATCCCTCTACAGCCTTTTGATAAATACTGACCCTCCTTTGTATGCACCTTACCCATTTTTGCCTGAAATCATTCTTACTGGTTGATGGTAACTGATCATTATGAACACTTTAATGGGACAGTTATTTCCTTGGAATTATTTGGGGTTGTCTTTTTCCTCCTGGATGCATTGTCTCTCTGAGGCTATTTCCAAGGGCAAATTTCATAATTAGGGAGAATTTGGAGAAGAGTACAGTTTCAGTACTGGGAGAAGAAGGGAATGCAGGGCTAGCTGTCTACTGGGAATTATGAGAACAAGATTCTAAATCTCACTGCTTTAAATTATTCTAAAAGCCGTGGCCCAGAAGGTGTAATTGGCAGGGAAGTGTGGAGTTTGTCAGTGCAGCTCAATAATTATCTAGTCAGAACTTCTGAATGAACTCTTTTTCAGTCCTAGACAGTTCTGCAGCTATTTTATTTCAGCTTAACCATTGTGTAGTATTCATGATTTTATGTACAATTCTCAGTTTTTCAGATGAATAATAAATTTTATTTTACCCATTAATGTTGCTGGGGCCTGGATATTCCTATTTTTTTTATTATTATTACTATTTTGAAGAAACAAGAGTGATTGAGTGCTAAATCTGTTTTGTACAGTACAATATATGGCAACCTGAAGTACCCCACTCCCTCTTTTTTTTCTTCATATGGTACATGAAAAATGGCATAAATGTATTTCATTGTGTCACCTAGAATCTGTGTAGCCAGCAATAATGAATATGCTCTTCGGCTCGGTAGTGTTTCATTTCTTCCTGACAAGATTATTTGACAGGCAGACCCTGCATTGGCAATGTTGTTTATTTTCATAGGCATGTAAATTATCTTGACAGCCTCATAAACATAAATTGGCAGGCATACTGTCCCACAGCAATGCTTGTTAAAGTGCACTAATGGAATATAATAAATAAATTATTCTAGAGTATTTAAAATATGCTAGCATACCATTACATCTTGCAAAAAAAAAGTTACAGGGTAAACTGTTACATATATTTCTTACAATTCAGGGGAAGTAGTTGGTCAGTCATTTAATACAACTAACTATGATGAAAAATGCATAGATTCATACTCGGGGGTGAATTCAACCCCAGGATGAAGCAAATATTAATCTAGCCAGCTTACAAATGTTGCATAGGTTTTACTACTTTGCACAAACTGATTGCACTTGGTGCAACTATGCAGGAGGTTAGGTGCAGGAAAATGTACTTTTATTCAATTATGAGGTTGATTGGTTGGTATTTGGTTGTTGTGCTGGATACAAAAATAACATTAAATATATAGAGAGTGCCTGGAAATTGGGTGTAGCTCTGTATGTCTACAAAGAATGAATGCTAATTATTCAAAGGCAGTCCAGGTCAGTAGCACATTATTATTCCTTTCCCCATGTTGATTCAGCCTTTTTTTTTTCTGGTTGTTCAAGACTCCCATTAGAGGTAATCACAAATTGAAGTTGCCCTGGATACAAGAGAAAGAAGCTACAGACTGGTCTTTGATCTCTTTATAGCTGAAGAGAGTTAAGGACACAAACAACAGCAACAGATTTATTTTACCTTATATTGCAAACCCATATCCACATTAGGCTTGAATCCTTGCTCGGGGTGCCCTTTATTCCTCAGAAATTCAGTCCTCTAAACGTCAGTCCTCCCTCTAGGGCATTTTCAGTGCCACCAGAAGAAAGAAGAGCTTTCAGAGGATGACTCATTTCACCTAATTTATAAGATGATAAATCATGGTCTCAGGGAGCCTATATTTATTTCTCCATTAAGGAAGCTCAGATGACTAGCTTAGGTTTTGACTATAAACTTTTAACAAGTTAAAGTTAGGGAGAATTAGTTCTACCTAGGGAGTTGGAAAATTGAAAAGATATTCCCCTCAATGTTTTCCCTCATTATATAATCACCATTTTATGAATCAACTGTAAATAACAAGCAGCATCTAATCTTCTCCCTAGAGTAATTAAGATTATGATAGGGAAATGACTGCAGAGCACTTGGCTACCTCCTATCTCCTTGACACGTGTCAAGTTGGTGTCACTACAAGTACCTTGCAGGGTCTATATTGACTGCTTTGACAGATTGGATAAGAATTTGTTGCTGTATTTTTCTCTGAAAGCCTGAATTGCTCAGTACTGTAACAAGGCTGAATTCAGAAAAGTTATTAAATACCTCTTAATTCTAGATGCACCTTAGTTCAGGTGTGAATTCTGGGCATTGTTTGGAGGTGCCTAAATAACATCAGCTCCCAAAGACTCCTGAGAACCACTCCAGTGGTCTGTTATCAACAAGCCCTAAGGTGTATTCCTGATATGCCTTTTTGTTCCTGACTTGCTCTACTACAAGGAGAGCCAGGGTACTTCCAGGCAAAATTTAAACTGTTAAAATCTGGTTCTAAAAACACAATATAGAATGCAAGAACTTTGTTGTTGTGGTTTCATATTGGCCTGGTTTCAATTGAAAATTTCCTTAAATAAAAGTGACTGCACAATATTGCTCATAATTTCATTATATGCTAACCCCTTCCTTTACTGAAATAAATATTTATTGCGCTCAACAGGGGGAAGAAAAAATCCCTGGCATTCTCTGTGTGCCACTTTATGCATGAGCTTTCCTATGTCTCATTTCTCCATGACAACCTCATTTGACAGGCAGTCCCTGCTTTGGCAATGTTGTATCATATTTTCTTAGGCATGTAAATTCTTTTGACAGTCTCATAAACATAAATTGGCAGGCATACTGTCCCAAAGCAATGCTTGTTAAAATACACTAATGGAATAGGATAAATACATTATTTTCAAATGCAAGCAGAAAATACACACGGGTTCATATGATATTTTTGGCACTGACTGATGGGAGATACGATCAATGACAGCTAACAAAATTTCAAAGTTTGTATTTCAGTTTCCATAGTAAGTACTCCAGATCTGTGGATTCACCCCAGTTGCTGTCTGAACCTTTTGTTCCAGTCCCAGCACTAACATGGAGATGCAGACAGTCTTTTGCAGGATGTTCTGTGTATTTCCAACTTGCGTTTGATATTTTGCTCCCCCTTAGTGTCTTTGTGATGCTTTTCTTCAGTCTGCAAATATCACAGATCCAGGTACCTCTGTGCTGCACAGTGGCCAGCTGCTGTCCTCCATTGACACATCTGGGCTGTTGCAATAGAAGCAATGCTGATGCCATGCACTGGTAGGAACCTACTGCAGTGTAGAGCAGAAGGAAGAAGAAAAGGAAACTCCTTTATCACTGAGATCTAATTCCTCATTATGGTACTTTTGAGATGGTGAAGCCAGACTGCAGAATTTGGTCGCATGACAACAATAACCTTCATGCAAAATTAATGAAATTGTTATCACTAGGATCAATTCTGCAGGCTTGCAATTTTTTTTTTTAATTTGCAAAGTTATTCTAAAGCCTTTCTTTTTCCTTACTGTATACTGGTATCAGAATAAAATTAGCATAATTAATTTTAATAGAAAATAATTTTATTAAGCTCTAAGTAATTCTCCTTGAGTATCAGAATTACAGAAAAACAGTTTAAAAACCAGATATTTTAAAAATTTTTGAAAGCTTATATGTAATATATATAATTATCTTAAAGTTAGAAAATAACAAATCAGAATATCCTTTTGACCTTTTATTTATCGTATATCAGAGCGTCAACATGTTATGTTTTGATAACACTTCCAAAAAAATTTACAGTGATACATTTGTATTCCCATTAACTGTCTATATTTTAATTATAGATAAGTAAGTATAATTTTAGTTGTAATAAAGCTTTGGATGCTTTTTTAAGGAGGAGATATTCTTACAAATAAGAGTTTCTTACAAAAGAGGAGAGAACACTGTTAAACAGGACTGAATTAATCAGCTTCAAGTTTTCAGATATCCCTGTTTTATTACAATCGAGATGAAGTAGTTTCTATAAGACTGGTCTTGGCAACCTGGTAATTTATCTATAAAAAAAATCAAAAATTATATATTTATGTTACAAATATATTGTGATTTAAGTGTCAGTGTCAGGAGTAACATTTTCATTAGTACCTTAGGAATTTAGAAGCAATATCCAGTTGGACTTAAGGTCTTAAGAATCAGATTTTCAAAGGTGAAGACAGACATCTGCAAAGACATTCAGAAGAGTGTGAGGAGGTTGTTTAGGTGGAATAAGGACCATCAAAGCACTTATGAGCTTAAGATGTTACTTAGGCAGAATTTAAGTGTGACTTTCTGGAGAACATTTCATGAAAATGTCTTCTGACCTGATTAGGCATTCAAGATGTACCAGCCATCTATATTTTTTGTATAATTGCTTGGGTGTATGACATCTACCTACAAGCCCGTCAGCCCAGATGCCCACAATAGGCACGAGTGAGAAATAAGCACTGTCAGGATGCAATTTGTTGGATTCACTTTCAGATCACAGCTTCAGATTGAGATAAATTTTACCCTTGACATGTCTTCTCCTTTCCTCTGATCGTAAAGAGTCTAGACAATTGTACCATAGTATATGCCTACAACTGATCAGATGAATCTTACCGTTGGTAATTGTATACCCTGGAAGAAGAGAACAGGCCAAAGCACAGAAGATCAAAGACTAACTCTGTAGATAATCAATATGCCATGAGAAGGAGAATGGTGACTGCTCCCAGTGCAGTTTGAGGGTCATGGAATCTATAATTGGGAGCAGATAATAGAGTAGAGATAGACATAGGGAACAGGATGTAGGAAAGAAGAGTGTCTCAGTTTATCACCCCCCTACTAAGCAAATCCCCCAAAAGGAAAAAAATTCCTGTTGCATCTCTGGAAACGTTATCTAAATAATTTTTTAAAAACAAAATGCACAACTCTTGTGATAGTGGTGAGACCACCAAATTTTTTCTCTCCTCTGTCCTTTTCAGTGATTGCATGATTCTTAAATGCTCTTATGTCCACTTTGCAGTTGTCCAAGTTGACACTTTATTCCCAGAATGGGATTCTGGGTATTTTTACTTTTGGTCTAAAAATTTCTTCAACTCCAGAACTGCATATAATTGTTTATACATGTGTATACAGGCATAATCTAAAAGTAAAATTACCATTAATTAAAATTTTCCAACATACTTGACTCATAATTATTCTCCAGTAATAAGAAATAAATATAATTAGAGCAAGTGAGAATCGTAGGACAGGAATAGTACAATGAGTTGGAGAGGAATAACAGGACAAAAGTTGGGAAGAGGAGAAAAGTGTTATGGGATTATTTTTATTTTAGAAGGAAATTAAGAGCATTTCCTCATGACATTTATTCCAGTGGTAATTTTAAGGAATGTTTTTTTTGGTGGCACATTAAAATAGATACCTTAAGTATGTCTAAATAAAAGGTGCAGAAATAGATAACTGTGAGTGAAGTGCAACTATTGCTAGAATGTACAGGAACACGAATTATTTAATTTGCAGAAACTGTTAAGAAAGATCCCACTGAGTTCACCAGACATACCACTGCTGGTTTTAATCTGTATAAATAAGATGGAAGCGTGGTGTAATTAGTAGTTCCACTTTGTAATGACAGTAGAAAAGCAGGATGAAAGTAGGCATGAAGAGGATAAAGCAGGAATGAGAAGGCTTAAGATATGAAGGAATGTAAAGTCAACATTTGTTTGTGTGTCTATATCACTTGCTGAAGTTAGAGCATTTTGCTGACTTTTGCTTTGAAATAAAAATTTTCTGAAATGCTCATAGCAGGGCAGAACTCTCTGGCTTTAATGTGTCTTAAAATCCAAAAGACAAGGTTTATAGGGAGAAGCAATATCTTTTATTAAACTCGCTGATACAGTTATAAAAAGAGACCGGTTTCCAGGGCACAAGAAAAAGGTTTGTATGCCTGAAGCATGTCTGGTTTTCAAACTATAAAGTTGAGTTAATAAAAGATCCTTCCTCTCCCTAAACTGTGCCTCTCTATATCCTTGAATACTGTCCCTAATGATTCTGTTACTCAAAAATATGAAGAACTTCAGCCAGTGAAGAAATATACCCCCTATCAGATTCTGAATTTTGTCATGATAATTGTCCAAGGTGAATAGGACAGAATAGGACAGTTAGTTAGGAGTCTGTATGTAACACACAAGGATCTCATGGTTCTGCATTTTTCTTATGCTGATGCAACATTTTATCTTAATTTTGGATAGAAGTGATGATTTTCAAAGTCAATAATAAGAGTAAAGTGCCAATCTTCAGATTTAAAAGAGAAGTGGAAAACTACATCCTTTCAAAAATGTTAAGAGTTCACTGTAGGAACTCTGTTAATTTCTGTTTAAATATTAACCCTGTTATAGATAAGTGGAAGCATGTGAAGAGCTTTTTTTGGTTATTTTTTATTTGTTGGATAAACAGTAGATTAATGGAAAAATACTCCTGATACCCCAGGAAACTAAATATTTAAGTGTCATCCATAAAATATGGGTTTAACACATTTTAATCCATCCTTTCATGTTTTAGTTTGTAACTTCCTTTTAAATTCTTATTAATATGTTATTTCAACCAAATTTCAAAACAAAATGAACTTAGAATCCACAACAGCTGGTTGTAATTAATATTGTGTTAAAGCTGTAATATATTGCAGGCACCAGATCTTCTAATAGATTATTCCTGCAGCTAAGAAGAACTATTTTCCACCGTTTGATGCTTAGCTTAGAACGTGGGAGATGGTTTGTCATCGCTGATATTTTTGTTTGTTTGTTTCAACAGCCTTTCTAAACAATTTCATCTAGGCCACTGAAAGCTTCACAACATTGGATGGACTAGAGCTATGCACCAAATGCTGTTAACACGCCGCATGGCTGACCAATGTTCCTTGCTCCAGTGTTAATGTGACTGTTAGAACTGGACTTGGAAGTAATTTTTCCATTAGGTCATGTCAGCCAACAGCTAAAGCTATATTACCTTAGCAAGTATTTGGCTTTCTCAGTACAGTCCAGATGTAAGAAACTAGATCGTGGTTTATGAAAGGAGTGAGGGCACTGGCAACAACCCCTGCATATTTCTGTCATTTTCTGGTTGTGGCTTTTGATCTTCAATCTGACAGACCTGTTATAAGAGGCAAAGCAGCATTTTAAGATCTTTATTTAGTGTATATCTGAGATAAATGATCTTTAAATAATGTTTGCAGTAAATAGCAATTGTAAAAGTCCAAGCAGAACTTGCAAGACTTCTTGATCAGTATTTCTGAATTTTGTAAATAAGCATACAATCAGAATGGTTTGGGTTGTAAGGGACCTTTAAGATCATCCTGTTCCAACCCCCTGCTATAGGCAGGGACACCTCCCTCTAGACCAGGTTGCTCACAGCCCCATCCAGCGTGGCCTCGAATGCATCCAGGGAGGGGGCATTCACATCCCCAGTGGGCAACCTCTTCCAGTGTTTTGCCACCCTCACAGTAAAGAATTTCTTCCTAACATCTAGTCTAAATCTATGCTCTTCCAGTTTAAAGCAATTTCCTCTCATTCTGTTGCTACCTGCCCTTATAAAAAGTCTCTCCCCAGCTTTCCTGTGGGCCCCTTCAGGTACTGGCAGGCAGCTATAAGGTCTCCTCGAAGCCTTCTCTTCTCCAGGCAGAGCAGCCCCAGCTCTCTCAGCCTGTCCTCGTAGGGGAGGTGCTCCAGTCCTCTGATCATTTTCATGGCCCTCCTCTTGACCTGTTCCAACAACTCCATGTCCTTCTTGTGTCAGGGGCCCTAGTAATATAAATATGAAGATGAATATATTCCCCATTTTTAGATTCAAACCATTTATGGACTTAGCTGTGAATAATTTCAGCCACATCAAAGCAATATTTTAATTGGATGCATAGTCCACCAAAACATTCACTAAGCTTTACAAGGCTTTACAAAGAGTTAATGAAACGGTTTAACAAAGTATTACAGTTAAGGAAAAAAAGCTAATATACATTTAGCTAACCACCCTACATGATAATTAACATGAAAAATGGTAGATTCTTTTCCACTTCTCAGCAAAGGTTAAATAATTGAGCATCAGTACTGAGGAAATACACCACTTCGGTGATTTCACAAAATATCTATACATGACACAGATTAGAGAAATGTGAACCAGTATAAATAATTAAAATTTTTAAAATTGCAATTTTTAAAATATATGTAAAAGGGATTGTTTAAGGAGTTCTATTTAATGTTACTCTCTAAATAAGCACAACATCCTGGATGTAAGTGTGAACTGGAAAGAAATTACCCACTGACAGTGAATGGGTAACTTTTTTTTTCCTTCTTTGTTTTTGGTGCCAATCCACAGAAATCAAAGTATTTGTCAGAACACTGAACCTAAAAACTGAAATTCATATGGGCATGGCTTAACGTAACCCCTCCAGTCAGAGAAAATAAGCACGTCCCTGCAGACATGTGAAAGTTGTCACCCACTCAGTTCATCAGTGACCTGAATGAAGCCTATGCAAGGCTGCTCTTCTGCAGAAGCTCACAGCCTTGATTGGGCTTCTTCTCTGCTCTCGTGCCATCCCCTGAAGATGGCAGATACTATTTAGATCATGAGTAAAACTGTGAAGGCTGCTGGTATAAATCCTGTTTCTATGATTTCTGATTCAATCTTATAAATAAGGTCCTTTTTAGTATATTGTGCAGTTAAATCTAGGCTGGATTGCTAAAAGACTATATCCAGTGTGTGGCTGTAGTACAACAAAAAGGGGCTCGGATATGACATCACCCTGAGGAAGAATCTGAAGCCCTCAAAGGGTTCATCCCTCTTTTCCTTTCATATTTGCGTAGTACTTCTCTAAGCTTTCCTTGTGCTAGTATTTGTCCTGGCTCAGAGCAGGGACTACGGCACATGAGCATGTCTATTATGGTCTGAGGAGTACTTTGATTCCCCCCCAAATTTTCTTTCACCAACACATCTTCACTATCTCTGAGCAAGGTCTGTATGGTGTCCATGCACTGTGATCCTGGGACTGAGAGTGATGTGCAGTGCAGTGCTAAAATCTCTGTGTGGTTTTGGATGAAGATAGCCTGGTGCCAGCTATGCTATGGAGTTCTCTAATGGCCAGCTGCACTAGATGTGGCAGCAGAGAGGGTAGTGGCATGAAGGGAGCAGAAATAAAAAGACAAAGATAAATGTTCTTGGGATGGAAAGGACAGAGGGGGAGGCTCTACGTCTACCAGTCTTCCCAGCATGCTAACAGGATAACTTGGAAGACTGTGACAGCTACTCCCTGCATCTACGCCTTCCTGAACTTTTCATCCCAATGTGTTCTGCATAGTTTTTATTTTTTATCACTCTCACCTAAGTGGTCCACCCTACAACCAGCAGCATGGAGATGGAATTATGTTACCCCGTTTTCCTAAAAAGTGCAGCACTTACTTAAGCAGGCAGGAGCTGCCTATCTGTAGTCAAACTTCCTGATACAAAATCGCAGTGCCACAGACTAAGCAAAGTAAATGTAAGGCAAAGCAGATTTCCTATCAGGAAGTGCAGTCCAGCCAGAAACACATTCTGAGACATTTCAAGCTTCATAACATATTGCTGTCTCAGACATTACAGTAAACACTCTATTAACAGTTTTGTAAAATGAATGCTGACCTCCACGTATTTATTTACTTGTATTTCTCAATATTTCAAATAGAAGTGCTGGATCTATACCTCTTTTGGCTCTGAGACAGCAAAAAGTTCTGAAGCTTGAAATGACTTGTTTTGCTGAGGCTGCTTTTTTTTGCTGAAGTATCATCTTATTTTATACAGTATAATATTGATGCATTTTGTATCTGCTTAAGAGAAATTCTTGATGAGCTGTGTTCCTAAGTTGCTCTTATTCACTGCTCCAGTTTACTTGCTCTCTTTTATTCTGGAAAAAGTCAGTGTCATTTTTAATGGATGTACAGAATTGGGATTATTGTTTTCTTTCAATTGTGCTATTTGGTAATATGGAGAAGAAATAAGGGGAAGAAAATAAGAAATGGATCACCCTGTCTGTCTATCTAACTATCCATTCATCCATACATAAACAAATTAACAGAGGGACTTTCCACTCAGACACAAATAAGGGAAATACGAAATGAAGGAATGGAAGATTACTGCACCATTGATAAATCCATGGCTTGTTTATTCCCAACCGTCATCTCCTGTTGTTGCCAGTGGGAAAGAGTCCCTACCGATGTGATTACAGCATACCTTCTGCACAGCTGGTTCAATGAGAGATTGGAATATTTGATGCTTTGATGCGGTGGGAAGATGTACCAAACATGGAGTTCTCTGTTCAACTAAGCAGAAAAGTATCAAAATCCGGACCTTAACATTTTTTCCTTTTTTTTTTTCTTATTGCTATCATAGGCTATGCCAAAACTAATATGTTAAATATATTTGAAAACAGTCTCTGGTTTGCGTGTGGCATGTTCACACCACGAAGAGGGGGGTTTTGGTGTGTAATGTTATGTGTATTTTCCTCTGGGCATCCAACTAAGGTGTTCTTGGATGCTTATCTTTTACTGTTCAGCTCATAACTTAGAGAATTTTTTTTAAAGCATAAATTAGGCCTTCCTCTCTGCAGTAAAGGATACTCATGGATATAAGAAACAGAAGTCAGTTCCTTCAGTAGCAGTGTGTGTAAAGTGAACCATGCTCCTGATGTCAAAAGAAAGGCAACCATGAAAGGGGCAAGGCTGGTGGCTGACACTGAGACACCCCATGCATCTCTCACAGGAAGTGCTGGACCAGGCAAATTTCACAATTCACAGCTAGAGAAATGTTGGTGCCACTGCTCTGCCATTGAAATGTGAGGCTTTATATTACTGCATTACTGCATCAGGGAATTAAGTGCAATATAAATGTATTTCATGATATCACATATTCTTCCTTTGCGTACTTTCCTAATCTGAGTGGATTCAACTTTCAGGAAAGACAGCGCAGTCAGTCAATCCAGGAAGCAAAAGTGGTTCATTTGACTTTTGATTAAGTCATTCAATTTTCTACAGACAAAAGTATGTAAGGATGTGATGAAGATTGTACAGCATTGCTCAGGCTTGGACTGCTCAGCCTTTGGGATTGTTTTGGAATAAATGCAAAGACTAGTTTCTGCCTCTGGAATTGCATCAAATACTTTTCTACCACTGCACCACATTTCCTTGCAGTGGTTTGAGCGTCAAAAAATAAATAATTTAAAAAACGGTGTCCCTTATTTACCATTTACCACCAGACCAATATGATTCTCATAAGATACAGGGAGCTGATGCATAAAAGGTAGGATTTGTGGTCCCCATAATGTTGCTATGAGAAACACCTTGGGCTTCCTGCTCTCCCTACACATTCCTCTACGCATTCAGTGAGAATTCTGAGGCACATTACAGCCAGTTATGCATTACCTTGATCAGATTCTAACCATACTTTATATTTGTTTATTATTGTTCCAAACTGATGAAATGATTATTTAAATTAGATAGAAAACAGACTGATTCTTTGTGAGATTACTTCAGGTTAAAATCTAAGCTCACAAAGCTGTCCCTGTTCTGGAAAAAAAGCTTTCCCAAGTGTCTAATCATAAACATTACAGCATGCTGTCCTCAGTTGGGGCACTTGCAAATGAGGTCACAGTCATAAATAAGAGCCTCAAAAAAAAAGCATTTGTGTCAGAAGAAATCCCAGAGGAAAATCAAAGTCTTAAGTTAAAATGACAGCACATACAGTATCTGTGCAAGGTCACTTGCTCGTTAGTATACATCTGATGAGTCACATCACTGAAGAAAAAAAAGTGTGAGAGGAAGACAGCACCAGAGCTAAGTGTCCTTCAAATAGAAACTTTCTCCCCTGAAGCTTAGAGTGTTATTTGAAGGGAAAAAAATAAAGTTCAAAAAAGTACAAACTCCATAAATGAGGAACCTATTCTGGAGATCTGAATCTCTTGCTTTATTGCTTGCTAAAATCTAACATTTCTTCAAAAATTGTCTTAGACTAAGTTTATCAAAAGGTGAGGAAATAAATATGTGGTTTGTCAAGAAAGAGGAATCATTGCAGAGTAAAAAAATCTCAAATGCAGTCAGTATAATGGAAGAAAAACCCCAGTCCAGCTGAGAATGCAGTTTAAGACACATTCTTTTATTAAATTGACTAATCATTTCTTTCAAAGAAGTCAATCTGAGGATCTGCAAATCACCTTGGGACAGATTCTGCCACTCAGCCCTTCTTCTAGTCGCACTGCAGATACAAACTGCATTTCTCTACAGATAAGTTCGTTCAATCTGATAATTACACTCTAAGATTACAGAGCAAGTCAACGTGAGAAGGTTGGCAGAACACATTCTTCTAAAACAAAGCAATCCAGACTTCAGGGGCTCCTAGTGTGCAAAGTTAAACTACAGATGTTTTTCATTTTCCTTTTAATATTTTCCTCTGAAATTTAAAAGTACTGATTCTTTCAAATTGCTGCAGTGATTTGTCACTGTCATTCACAACATCAAACCATAACCTTAATGGTTATTTACATCATTTGCTGCGTGCTGTGTTTTATAGTTCCATTTGGCTCAAGGCAAAGTGATGTAAGGCATTCATGGGCATAAAAGAGTGTAAAAGAGAGAAAGTTTGATCAATAGGACACCTTTTTTGTTGGTAAACATTGTCAGAAAATGATCAGTGTCAGTGCTCTAAGTCAAAGAAAACTAATAACATGAGTGGCAGGCTTCCTGGGAGCATTCTGAGTATTTATGTAGCATTCCAAAGGAAGATCTGTAAACAAGACTAGAACAAAAATACAATTTTATTGATATTCACCTGATTTATGTTTACAGCATGTGTTGATAATAACCCTATTTGTCAGAGAGTCCATCATGAATACTAATTTAGTGTTACTGAGTCTCAGCCGAACAAGTGAGCTGTATGTGATGGTGTACTCCATGCCTTCTCATGTAATAACCTTACTGTCACAGGAGTCTCATGTAAAGAAATCAGAGGACGTTCACCAAGCACTGAATCACACACACAGAATCAGAGAATTGTAGTGTTTGGAAGGGACCTCTGAAGATCACTGTGTCCAACCCCCTCCTAAAGCAAGTTCCCTACAGTAGGTTTCATAGGAAAGGATGCTTTCTAGTGAGTTTGTAAGTGCATGCCATCCATAAAGGGAGCTTGGGGACTATTAAGTTAGCGTAAGACTGATTTATGAAACATGAATGATTATTTATAATAACCTATTTCACGCTTTTATTTGACAAACTTATTTTCCAAAGAAGAACATCTGAAAATCCCCAAAGATCAATAGTACATAAAGTTGTTACATTTCAAAATTTCTTTCATCCTAACTTGAAATAGAGCATTTGTTAAGATGTTACCTGTGATTAAGTTAAAGAGAGATAAATAATATTTTTGCAAATATTAGAGTGACCTGTTCAGAATATCTTCCATGACACAGAAAAAAAAAATACATTTAAAGTTTAGCATACAATGTATGATGAAATGAAGTGAAATGAAATGGATCAGCAACTGTTTATGTATAATTTTTGTAATACTGGTGCAGAACAGCAAGGCATTCCATTTTGTCTAGTCAGTATATTTCAGTGAAGAAAAAAATTCTGTTCTAGGAACAGATGGATGTTATTAAAGTGGTAGAGAGAAACCTGAATAAAGGGAGATTAGATGATGCGCCTAAGCAGTAAAATCCAAAATCTCAGCTTGCATAAATCTGTTCAGTAAGGTCTGAACAATCTATTCCAACTCAGACCTCCGACACCTATTTCTTTGTTTTGGCTATGCAGTAAACCCACTGTAACTCAAAAAATAAAATAAAAATAAATCAGTGAGATTCATGCAAAATAAACAATGTCAACAAGAACTGTACTGCAGCACTCCCCATGACTTTGCCACTAATTAAAGCCCTTGGGAATGGGCTAGATCATGACTGTGTTCTGCCCAGGTGAAATAGATACAGTTATGCCCAAGACCAGTGAAACGTGACTGGCTAGAGATCTCCAGGGAACCCTGAAGTGGTATAGCATTGGGAAAGCCATTCCTGCTTTCCCAGTGTTGCAGGATTATTGACTTATTCTTTACTGCTCCTCACGCTTGCAAGAGTTCTGTAGGCAGTATTGGCAGTCTCATTAAGACTGGATATGAAACCATTCTCCTTAGGTTGTCTCACATGACATTGTGTAAATGGAACTGATTGAGAGCTCGCTTGACCTTACTGTTAGAAAAACATTCTTGAAAATTCCTTTTCTTGGATTCAGATTATGTTGTGCTCTTGTGTCAAAAATGAACAAATAAACAAACAAGCAAGCAAAAAACAGTGGGAAAATTTATCTAACTTTTCAGTGGTCATTCGCTGCCTTGTCAAGGCTGATATCCAACACCATTTCCAAAATTTCTGTTCTCCCTAAAAAGCAGAGAACTGAAGGCTGGTTTCTGTATGTGTGGTGTAATGCTCATGTATCTGCCAGTCACCACTAAAACTACTGCAGTAAGCCAGTCATCCTCAAAGACTCACAGTTCCAATAAACCTCCTAGGATATATAATAATATAACAAATGATACATTTTATATACTTATTTTAATTTTCAGAGTTCTTCTGCATTGTCAAAGTTCCATAAATATAAAAACACAGTAATAATAACAGTAATAAAAATTTTGCTTGAACAGAGTATCCAGTTTAAGAAGAAATGCAGGAGAACATGTATAGAGAAGAGAGATCACAACTTTGATATTATTTGTAATTTACAGGAAGAGTTTTGTTTTTGATTCTTTTTTTTTTCTTTTCCCACTTTTTGTCTGTATGTCCTTCTTCCCTGGAAACTCTAAACCACATTGAAATGGAGTGCCCTGAAACACCAAGAGGTCAGAATCCAAGGCTCTGCTAATAATCTGCAGCTCCCACTGCCTTCCTCTGGAGTTTTTAGCCCTCAAAAATTTTGAAAAACAGGCTCCTCCTCGAAAGCAGCCAGAGAAACAGTGCAGAGTGATAAATTTCTCTCTGGCTGAGCCTAGTTTTGTGATGGAGTGTTAAATCTGTTAAATCTGATGAGAAAAGAGGAAATGAACTCTAGAAATAGAAAACTCTAGCCTTCATGCAAATCGATACATCAATAGTTGAGAGTTAGCACAGTACTTCATAGAATCATAGAATCATAGAATCATAGAATCATAGAATCATAGAATCATAGAATCATAGAATCATAGAATCATAGAATCATAGAATCATAGNCATAGAATCATAGAATCATAGAATCATAGAATCATAGAATCATAGAATCATAGAATCATAGAATCATAGAATCATAGAATCATAGAATCATAGAATGGCCTGGGTTGAAAAGGACCTCATCGCGTTTCAACCCCCTGCTGAGTGCAGGGCTGCCAACCACGAGACCAGGCTGCCCAGAGCCACATTCAGCCTGGCCTTGAATGCCTCCAGGGAAGGGGCATCCACAACCTCCTTGGGCAACCTGTTCCAGTGTGTCACCACCCTTCGAGTGAAAACCATTCCCCCTTGTCCTATTGCTATCCACTCTTGTGAACAATCATTCCCCCTCCTGTTTATAGGCTCCCTTCAAGTATTGGAAGGCCACAATGAGGTCTCCCCGGAGCCTTCTCTTCTCCAAACTAAACAAGCCCACTTCCCTCAACCTTTCTTCATAGGAGAGGTGCTCCAGCCCTCTGATCGTCTTGGTGGCCCTCCAATGGACCTGTTCCAAGAGCTCCACGTCTTTCTTGTGCTGGAGGCCCCAGGCCTGAACGCAGTACTTCAGATGGGGCCTCACAAAAGCAGAGTAGAAGGGGACCACCACCTCCCTCTCCCTGCTGGCCACTCCTCTTTTAATGCAGCCCAGAACATAATTGGCCTTCCGAGCTGCCGGCATACACTGCTGGCTCATAGAATCATAGAATCATAGAATTGCTCAGGTTGGAAATAACCTTCAAGATCATCAAGTCCAACCGCAACCTAACCATACTGGTCTATCAACCCACCACTAAATCATGTCCTCAAGCACCACATCCAAACGGTTTTTAAACACATTCAGGGATGGTGACTCAACCACCTCCCCGGGGAGCCTGTTCCAGTGCTTAACAACCTTTCTGTAAAGAAGTTTTTCCTGATATCCAACCTAAACCTCCCCTGGCGCAACTTGAGGCCATTTCCCCTTGTCCTGTCACCTGTCGCCAGTGAGAAGAGACCAACCCCGCTCTCACTGCAATCACCTTTCAGGTATTTGAAGAGAGCAATAAGATCTCCCCTCAGTCTCTTCTTCCCCAGACTAAACAGCCCCAGTTCCTTTAGTTGCTCCTCGTAGGGCATATTCTCCAAGCCCTTCACAAGCCTTGTTGCCCTTCTTTGGACCTGCTCCAGCACCTCAAAGTCCTTTCTGTACTGAGGCATCCAAAACTGAACACAGTACTCGAGGTGAGGCCTCACCAGTGCTGAGTACAGGGGCAGGATTACTTCCCTAGTCCTGCTCACCACACCATTCCTGTTACAAGCCAGGATGCCAGTGGCCTTCTTGGCCTCCTGGGCACACTGCTGGCTCATATTCAGCCAACTGTCCATCAGCACACCAAGGTCCCTTTCCGTCAGGCAGCTTTCCAGCCACTCCTCCCCAAGCCTGTAGGGTTGCCTGGGGTTGTTGTGACCAAAGTGCAGGACCTGACACTTGGCCCTGTTGAAATTCATATGGTTTACCTTGGCCCATCGATGCAGTCTATCCAGGTCCCTCTGTAGTGCCTTTCTACCCTCCGGCAGATCAACACTCCCTCCCAACTTGGTGTCATCTGCAAACTTACTGAGGGTGCATTCAATCCCCTCATCAAGATCATTGATAAAGATGTTGAATAGAAGAGGCCCCAGCACAGTGTCCAGCATCATGTCCAGGTTCTTGTCCACCAGGACCCTCAAGTCCGTCTCCTCAGGGCTGCTCTCAAGGAGTTCTTCCCCTAGTCTGTATAAATACCTGGGATTGTCCCGGCCCAAGTGCAGCACTCTGCATTTGGCCTTGTTGAACCTCATTAGGTTCTCGTGGGCCCACTTCTCCAGCCTGTCCAAGTCCCTCTGGATGGCTTCCCTTCCCTCCAGTGTATCAACTGCACCACTCAGCTTGGTGTCATCTGCAAACTTGCTGAGGGTGCACTTGATTCCATCATCTATGTCATTGATAAAGATGTTGAAGAGCACCAGTCCCAAGACTGAGCCTTGCAGGACACCACTTGTGACCGGCCTCCACCCTGACATAGAACCATTGATCACAACCCTTTGGCTGCGACCAGCCAACCAGTTCTTAATCCACCGAACAGTCCATCCTTCAAATCCATACCTCTCCAATTTGGAGAGAAGGATGTGGTGAGGGACCATGTCAAAGTCTTTGGAGAAGTCCAGGTAGATGACATCCGTCGCCCTGCTCCCATTCACCGATGCTGTCATTCCATCATAGAAGGCCATCAGATTGGTCAGGCAAGATCTGCCCTTGGTGAAGCCATGCTGGCTGTCTCGGATCACCTCTTTGTCACGTATGTGCCTTGACATGTCTTCTAGAAGGATCTGCTCCATGACCTTCCCAGGCACAGATGCGAGGCTCACCGGCCTGTAGTTCCCTGGGTCATCCTTTCTCCCTTTCTTAAAAATGGGAGTAATGTTTCCCTTTCTCCAGTCACCAGGGACTTCACCAGACAGCCATGAGTTTTCAAATATGATGGAGAGCGGCTCGGCAACCACATCAGCCATCTCTCTCAGAACCCTAGGATGGATATCATCCGGCCCATGGACTTCCATACATTCAGTTTCATGAGGAGGTCTCGGACTTGTTCCACTGTTACAGTGGGACGGAATCCACTCCTCTCACCCACACCTTGAAATTCAGTGTCCTGGCAGACAGGGGGAGTCTGACCACCAGTGAAGACTGAGGCAAAGCACTTATTGAGCACCTCAGCTTTCTCCATGTCTGAGGAAGCCACTTCTCCATCCTCATTTATCAGAGGGGGAACACTCTCCTTGACCTGTCTCCTCCTGCTGATGTACCTGTACAACTCCTTCTTGTTATTTTTCACATCCCTAGCCAAGTTCAGCTCTATCTGTGCCTTGGCTTTCCTAGTCCTATCTCTACACATGCGGACAACAGCCCTATATTCCTCCCAGGCTACACAACCCTGCTTCCACTTCCTGTACATTTCTCTCTTTTCCCTCAGTTAAGCTGCAGGTCCTTGCTCAGCCATGCCGGTCGCCCACCTCCTCTGCTCGATTTCTTTTGCTGGGGGATAGAGAGCTCTTGCGCCCTCAGGAGGGTGTCCTTAAAGAGCTGCCAGCTCTGTTCTGTTCCTATGCCCTTACTTGAAGGAGAGACAGATGCATAATGCATTTGTTACTAAATCTTAACATTGTTCGAGGTTTTGTTTGTTGGCTTAATGCAGCTGAAAGCAGCAGTTGTATACAGAAGACTGATAGCCAGATTTCAAAGGCAAAGATCAATGTCTTCTGTTGGTTGCACTGGGTTTCTAGTGGGAACTCTTTAATTCAAGTGGAAGCCTAAAACTACCAATAGTGACATCTGGTGGTACCTAGAAACGTCACTTATGAAAGTAAACCCTATTTTGATGCAAAAAGAAGATTGGTAGATTGTCAGTTTTATGATCTGACATTTTTCAAGTTAGAGTTAATGGAAATCTTCTTCAGTGATATGAAGCTGGCATATCAGTGAAGACCCCTTCCTTACTTCTGCAGATGTTTATGGCACTTCAATCCACATACAGTTATTGCATGGTCTCCAGTCCGTCTGTATGTTGAGAGAATGGACTGGCTTACCAAATGTTTCTTAGGCAGCCTTTATATTCCTTGTAGGCTCTGTGAAAAATACATCATGTAAATGTGACATACGCATGGTGATTCAAATGAGGGATGCTACCCCCTATGAAGAAATAAATGCAGATACAAATGGACTTTGGCACTATAATGTATGACAGCTTTTCAGGCTAGAGAAATATATCAGGAGTCTTCAATTAAAATTATAATAATAATCTTCTCAGACCTGTTCAATTCAAGCCAAGCATTTAATTCAGTTTTCTCTGATCCTAATAACCCTGCCAGAGTTTGTAGAACTCCCTCTGAGTAACCTCTGCTCTGCCCACTGTTGAAGAAACATTTGTCTGGTTTTACATTTTCTGCTCACTTACTTTCTTTGGCTGCATAGGTTGCATCTCGACTATTTTTTCTGCAAACTGTACACATCCAGATACACGCTGTCTGATTGGTGTCACAGCAGAAAAGAAACTGTGACATGAGGAGAAAAAATACTACATTTGCTTTTAGCATGTTTTTCACCTGAAGATCTGTGATGAAGTTGCTGCTAGTGTCTGAGCTGAAGAACCAGAACAACTCACCCATGACCTTCTGCACATGTCTGTTTCTTACTCTGTTCAACGAGATGGTGGCCAAGGACCTGGCTGTCCTGATATAAGCATGAAAGAGTGAAGGGACACTTTTCAGTCTGAGACTATGTTTTGTTTTCCCAGAAAGAAGCATCATCTTTCTCCACTACACTTAATATCGTATTTCTTTGGAAGATAAACTTCTAATACACAAAGAAGTGTGAATTACATTGTCTTCAAGATAAGCTGCACTGCTACATTTAAGATGAAGCACTGGCATACCCAAGTGACTCTTTTCACGGGTTGTATTATTTCTATAACATCATCCGGAGAGACCAACAGAAATTCTGGGATCCTAGAGAGGCAACAGCTAGCAGAAGGGCTTGTGCAGAAATGCTGAGGTTGAGGCAACTCATGTCATATTCCTGTTTTCCCTGAGGTGCTGACTGTTGCTATGTCTAGTAAGGGTTTCTCAGAAAGCATCACCCTGCAACACGTGCAGGTGAGTGTGCACACACCTAGCAAAGTAATGCATACCAATCAATATGATTGTCTCAAACTTCAGTATGAACAATTCTCCCATCACTTTTTTTCCTAGAGAAACAGTGTCTACTGAACAGAGAAACGTGGGAAACAAAGAAACCTTGCGCTTATACACTGAACGTTCATATTAACTTGCAAACAAAACAGACGCATTACTCTGTCTGTAGTCTTCCTTGCTGTCGAGCTGCTGCACCTGCTCAAGTACAAAGTTTGGACACTTTTCTGATTGCTTTACTTCCCCACATTCCCTCAGCCGCCTCACCTCTGATCTCCTTTCAGAGGCGGTTTCTCAGTCTCCGAAGGATAACCACGGTGCGCAGCACATTTCTCCAGGAACTGGCAGAGCTTGAGGAGAGTGGCAGCTTTTCAGTCCTTTTATAAACACTTCACAACCCTGTCAGTAAAAAAAACAGTGAGGAGCCTTCACAGTGAGCAACAGAGCAGGTTTTGAGTTAATAGCTCACTGATCCTCAGCTTTAGGTGAAAGCAGCAACCCGTGAGTTTGTGCCCAAATGGCAAAAATGTTGGGACGGGAAACAAATATTTCAGACTCGCTTCAAGACAGATTCTGAGTCCTCCAGGCGATTCTTAATGCCTATATTTATAATTTCCTCACGCATTTATTTTCTGATTGACTCAGTTCTTGGGGGATGCGTGTGCTTGATCTGCCAGGCAAAGCGCCCAAGGTGAAAATTTCCTTTAGAGTTTCAGAAATATGAACTGTCACAGCTGAATTCCAGATGTCTCTGGGCCTTTGTAGCTGAATTGCTTTTCCCTGTTCTTGATGTAGGTGTGGACACAGAGCACTCCGATTTAAATCTGTTTTTCTGCTCTATAACTTCTCTAAAAGTAAATACTGCAGTATAAAGAATACAGATTACACTAAAAAAATGTATGGTTTCTGCTTCAACAAAACCTTCATGCAACAGATACGATACTCTCCAGTTAATTAAGGACTTTGACTGGTATTTACTGTCCCTCTGAGTTGCCTGAAATTCTTAAAAATTCTCTGGACTGTAAGGGAGTTGTGGAGAATCTTTCTCAGCAAATGCTCTGAAATGGCATCAGCTGTTTAAATGAGCAAATTTTTGTCATAATTGCCTTATACAGCTCTATATTCTGGACTTTAAATTTGCAGTCAAAAATTTAGCAAATACAGTGAGTAGGTTACTAATTCAGGGGTTAGTTGCAATGCCCTTTTATGTATTACCTAACATGCAAAAACTTTGCTTTGCAAGTTACTATATAATAAAACTCTTTCCTTTTGATCACAGATGAAAATTTTTGGCAAAGGAAATGAATCCAGATGGAGATTAGCAAAAAAAGCCTTTTCTTTTTTTTTTCCTGCTGACAAGAAAACCAAAGTTCATTGTTGTATTAAATGGATTACAATACCAATTCCTGAGTTCCTGCTTGAAACAGACAACAAGAGAAGCTGCCTCAGCAAAAAGTAGTTCTTGGATAAGCTGTTCAGTGATTTTCTTTTTTGCCTTCAGGCATGAGAGATTGAAGAGTTTACCTTCTTGAAACTGGAAGCACACTCCTGCCAGTAGAGTATTAGGGGTTTGTACAATAACAGCAGTAAGGAGGAGACAGCAGAGGCAAAATGAATACACAGAGACCCTGGAGTTGTGTGACTGCTTAAAAAAGTTTCTCCAAAGCTTTGGTTGGATAGTTTTGATTTTGGAGGAGGAAAAAGTTCTTTTGCAAATGTCCATAGTCTATAATTCACAAGACTTGGACACACTTATCAAATATGTTAGAGATTTAAACTGTCTATTTTGGTAAAGAACTTAAGATGAGATGAAGAAAAAGAGCACCTAGGAGATTAAAATTCAACTTGAATAGAAATTAGGCACATACATCAAAAGAAGAGATCCAAAATCCATTCTTGTACCTGCTAGGATTATAGAAACATGGCATCACAGAAAGGTTGAGTTGGAAGAGACCTTAAAGACCATCTAGTTCCTACTCCCCTGCTCCATCCAAACTGATCTTGAAAACTTCAATTGATCAGGACACTGATGAATTCAGTGATCTTTGAAGTCTGAGAGAGACGTCAAGCTAATACCTCACATCCAAAAGACATGGATCTTTTCATGGCAAAAGTCACTTGCCTGAAGCTCAGCCATTGGACATGCCCAGGTGTGATATTACTTTCCACAGGCTGTTTGGTTTTCTCTGGCTGAGTATTTTTAATTCCTACAAAGATTGTGAGGTAGAGCACTTCAAATTGAGGAAAAGCATCACAGGTTATGGAAGTCAGTAATGTCCTTTGTAGTAAGAAAGACTTGATGTTAAATATCATAAATGGACTCTGCAAATACAACAAAACAGATCTGATGAAACTAGGAAGAAATTCATTCATTTAAAATTTCTTATCATCTGGCAGTAGCAAAAAGTATATCTATATGTATGTCTGTGTTCTTTTTGTTCTTAATTTACTACGTGGTTGCATCAGTTTTGTGAAAAAGATCGTATCAAGGCAGAGGTGGCTACTGAACTGTGGTTTGAGAGGAACTTTGCAGAAAGGAGAGGATGGGAAAAAGTTCAGAGTACAGGGTGACCAGGCAGGCAGAGACTCAGCATGCTCGTATAGGGAACAGTCATCAAAGAAGCAGGTTGCTGGCTTTTGGTAAGAGTAGACCCAGTGATAAGCCCTCAGAATTTGAGATGGTGGCACAGAATTTGTGCAGCTTCACAGACTCTGGAAACTGTTGGTTTCAGAGCAAGACAAAGACTCATCTTGGAAGGACACTGGACAAAGTGTTACATGCCTCTTTTCAAACCCTGTTCCTATGTCTCAGCAAGAACTCTCTCTCTGTCAGAGAACTAGTGATTAAGTATTTTGTGTTCAGGCATGATCTATGTTTACATATGGAGCCCTGGTTTTCTTTGGCATATGATCTTTAGGGAAAAAGTGGAACTAATGCAAAAGTTTCCTAAATAAAAAGGATGAGAAGAAAGATGTAAGTATTGATTTGCTCTCTACAACTCCCTGAAGGGAGGTTGTGGTGAGGCCAGAGTCAGCCTCTTCTCCCAGATAACAGCAACAGGATGAGAAGAGATGGCCTCAAGTCGTGCCAGGGGAGATTCAGGTTGGATATTAGGAAAAATTTCTTCTCTGAAAGAGTGGTGGGGAACTGGCATGGGTTGCCCAGGGAAGTGGCAGAGTCACTGTCCCTGAGGTGTTTAAGAAACGTGGAGATGTAATACTGAGGGATATGGTTTAATGAGCAACATTGCTGGTAGGTGGACAGTTAGACAAGATGGTCTTAGAGGTCTTTTCCAACCTTAATGATTCTATGATTCTGATGTAGGATGGGTGCTTTTGTTTCCAAGACAGGCACAGCAAACAGGATTCATTTCTTATGTCAGAACAGAAAAATTCATGGTCAGATAATTCAGCCTTGGCCTGGGAGAGGAGCAGGATTCTGAAACCTTCTTAAACTACTACTACATGGAGCTCAAAGAAATTTCCAAAAGGATTGCAACAGCTGAGATGGAAAGGAATAAAGCAACTGTTAAGTATAATCCATTATTGAGTTCTCTTCTTTTGCAAACCATCATTTCATTCTGATTTGATAGATTAAAGATGCTTCTTTTAAATCATATCTGGTATCAAAGTGATTTTAGGGCATTCTGACAAACTTCTTTCCCTGTCAGATTGACAAATATGACAGACTGAAGTGGAATGCCTCTTTATATACAGGGAGAGACCTAAGAGTTGGGAAACATAATCTGCACACCACTCCAGGCACTGACAGCTGAACTAGAGTAAACCAATTTCTTGCTATGAACTGCAATATCTATTCTTTGCACCAGAGACAAAAAAAAAATGTGGTGCTCTAGCAAATAACACCACTGTCAACACACACGCTTTGTTCAGGACTGGCTAACTTTATCTGGAACCAAAGGCTGAACAGGCATATCCGTGTGATGTTAAGTCTTTTTTAACAAGTACGTGATACTGGTACTGCTTTTAGGTCCAGTACTAATCACTGCACTGTGACCCTGTGTTATGCAGATACAGAGCTCAGTGCTACATCAGGCTCTGCGTGGTGCATACTCGCCACTTAGATTCAAACTCACTTTGAAAACTGCATCAAAAATCTACATTTTAAAATTCCCTGTAGGATCCAGATGTTTCTGATGATCTGGACAGTTTCAGGCTTTAGATAATCAGAGAAATCCAAATCTTATTTGCTTACAATGAAAATTAGGTATTTGCCACTCCGTGTGTTGTATCTATTTCATGGAGATAACAGTTTAGAAATAATTCACATTAACTATCATCAGACTAAGAGGAAATCTGTGTACGGTTTGTTTTTGAGAATTGTTAGGAGAGTCACTGAATTCAGTATTTAAAAGCATTGTATAGATGAAATGTTTTCCAGAAACTTTACCTGAAAAGTTGCCTTGCAGTATATTTCCAGAGTGCTAAGTTCCTGGTCTGTTAAGAGTAAGATTTCTGTATGTAACCCCATAAAAGTGTGATAAATGAGTTCTTGTGAGAACTGCACATGACTAGATTAAATTTTTGGGCTGATGTTTTCCATGATGACTCAAGATCTTCAGTATTATACTGGAAACCTTCAGTGCAGATGTTTGCATACAAAAACTGTTTTGTTCAATATCTACAGGCAAGTTTATATTCATAATTTATTCTTTAAATACAATTTTTAATATATGGTAAAACAGGTCCTCATTCAGCAAGTTTTTGCAAATAATAATCAATCCAACCAACTAAAATTGTTTAATTAAGATAGAATGAGTGCTTACTGTGGAACAGTATATCACTAATGATTGGAACAGGTGCACAAAGTGTCTTAATAAATCAGTAACCTTAAATACACATCAATTACTTTGTAGGTTAATGATTTTTTTTTTGTTTGTTCTTCAAAAATCATGAAGATATTTTCTTTAACACTTCAAACTATTCTTAAAACAGGTCAACCAGAATAGAAGCAAACAAACCAAACAAGCAAGCAACAAAAAAAAATTACAAAAAGAAACAGAAAAGAAATATATAATACCATAGAGTAGCTAATAAAGTGAATAAAGATGTTAGTGACACAAAAATGAGCAGAGTGTATCTATGACTAGAAAGAAGTGGAACTGTTGTAGCACAACATTTGTGTAGTTAGTGTACTGAAAAGAAGCAATTGGAGTTACATCTCCTATGTCACTTCAAATTAATTGAAGGCAAGAATTTTCATCAAAGCTATTCTTTGGTGAAGCACTTAGGTGGCAAATATTTCTGAAAAACAGAAAGAGAATCTTTCCAAAATATAATATGGTGACTAAGCTGGTACTTGAAATGCTTGTCTGCTATGTAGAATATCCTGGAATTTAGACTTTAATTTTGTAATTAGTGAAGGCATTTTCCTTTAATTCCAAAAGAGTAAAGAAATTAAACATTAACATATCGAATACTTTTTTTTCCCATCAACACACTTACACCTTTGTCATGCTCTGTGGAGGGTGTATGTACAAGAGAAGTTACACTATAGCACAAACTGTACAAAGATGTGAAGTATGTCATTACAGTGAAATACTTCCTTATAAGTGTTTTTTTTTTTTAAAAAAAAAAACACAGCAATAGGGATATAGAACTTAAATAAATACACAGACACACAGTATCAACCAATGCAAGTAGCCGTAGATGTTCTGTAGTTTTGGGAAACGTTACATAAATGCTTATGGCTTTAATTTTGGACAATCATTTTCATTACAAGTTAAATGAAAAGTATTTAAAATGTAGAAAAGCAATATGCAACAAATTTTACATAAAAAGAGTGAAAAAGGAAATAAAGGTGAAGAGATTTTCAGATCTTTACGGTATCTTAACAAAAAGAGAACTTGACTTTTCTTGCCTTTCACTATGCACTTGGATTTCTAAAGAGACCAGCAAGACTTAAAAAGATCACTTGGAAACTTAGACAATAGAAAATGTCACACACTAAGATACTTTCTTTTAGTGAAAATGATGATTATAGGCCTTCACTGCAAGAAAGACATTGAGGCCCTGGAGCGTGTTCAGAGGAGGGCAACAAAGCTGGTGAGGGGTCTGGAGCACAGGCCTTACGAGGAGCGGCTGAGGGAGCTGGGGTTGTTCAGTCTGGAGAAGAGGAGGCTCAGGGGAGACCTTATTGCTCTCTGTAACTACCTGAAGGGAGGTTGTAGCGAGCTGGGGGTCAGCCTCTTCTCCCTTGTAACTAGTGACAGGACGAGGGGGAATGGCCTCAAGTTGCGCCAGGGGAGATTTAGGCAGGACATTAGGAAACACTGCTTTTCTGAAAGAGTGGTCAGGCGCTGGAATGGGCTGCCCAGGGAGGTGGTTGAGTCACCGTCCCTGGAGGTGTTCAAGAAACGTTTAGATGTAGTGTTGAGAGACATGGTTTCGTGGGGTTATTGGTGGTAGGTGGATGGTTGGACTGGATGATCTTGTAGGTCTTTTCCAACCTAGCTAATTCTATGATTCTATGATTGAATATATAGGCAAATTTGATAATGGGATCTAAGTTGCTAAGTTGATATTACCATTAAAAGCAATTTATGTTCTTTACTATCTGAACAGGAAAAATTAGATATGTATGTGTATATTTTTATAATGCACAGCATAGATGCCTATTTTGATTGAAATATGTACAACATACACTTGAATTTGTTTTCTCTTCAATAGTTTATTCTGCTTTTAAATAATATCTTTGTTAGCTATACTCACATGGGATTCTTTTAGACTCTATGAAACATTTCACAGATTTATCAAATAGTTCTTGAGAAATGTGGAGAACATCCAACAATACGTTCTGAGTTTTTCATCCAATCAGCTTCTGGATTCTTACTATGTAGAAGCATATTCTTTTCTCCTTGCTTTCAATATATTAGAAATGTCTTTAGCTTTCACACAGTTAATGAATTATTTTGTCTTGCAAGTTTAGTTTATCCAGTGCTGAAGACAGTCTATTTAACTTCCATGCGGTCCAGACCAGCTCCTGTGAAATGCACCAGTGAGTTCCTTGGGGCATCCTACAGATGCAAACAACACTCATGCCATATGTTTCCTGTGGCACTCCACAAAAGAGTGGGACAAATCAAAAGGAGTTTATCATTTTGAAAAATCTACTTAGTACAAAATATTTTTCATGCAAAAGAGCAGGGATGACATGTTTCTGGAGCCAGATGATTAGACAAGTTTACAGCAGCAGTGGCAGAGATATATGGTGCTTCCATATAATAAGGTCTAATTTAGGGAAAGGAGACTGACCTGTTAGACAAATCTTAAATATGTGATTATGATTCACACAGGAGGAACTGTGGATCTAAGAAATAGAGGACTAGAACAAAAATCCCTTGCTTTCTTCCTTTCTCATCTGAAGTCAATTCAATTCCTTTCTGTCTTATAAATACAGCATCTCATAATAGACAACACCAAAGCTAAAAATTTAACTAGACTCAGCTGTGGCATTACACAACAAATTGATTAAGAATTTTCATATATAGAGAGGCTAAGTTAAATGTTGTTTTCCTTGCTTCCTTACAGAAACACAGCAGGCCACAGTCGGGTTCCAGAGTCTGAACATCGTGCATAAATAACCTTCAGACTCTCTTGCTTTTGATCTTGCGTGAGCCCAGTTGTCTTTTCCCAATTATCCTTTAGTTACTATTTGTATAATTTTACTTTCCTACTCTGAAGATAAACAAGCAATTGACAGACCCTCCATTTTCAGCCAAGTTTACAATTTCAATAGCTGTGACCACTTTCACAGATGTGAACAGCATTCTGGATCCAGCTCAGTGCCATAGTTGTCACCACTGAAGTAGAAGATGCATCTAGACTGGAGACAGAGGTGATGGAAAGTTCTGTCCGAGCAGTCTTTAGCTACTTTGGATTTGTAGCAACAGAGAAGATGCATGAAATGGACCTCTGTGCAGTTGCTCCATCCAAATAAAGTAAGCAGCTCTGCTGAGCTCACTCTTACAACCTTACTGTCTCAGCTTTGCTATTATTTGTGCTTGAATGTGTTCCTCCTCTGTTCTCAAATTCAGATATGCTGCTAATGCCAACAGTTCCTCTATGGATTCAATGCTACTCTTTGAAAGCCCTGACACCACATATTTTATGTGCCAGCAAATAAAGGCAGGAGATGCTTGTAGCACCTAGGCTGTCCACCTCTACATCACAGAGTTTAATTCAGCTGTTCCTACAGTCTGTCAGTGTCAGAAGAGCAGCATTCTTCATATGAAGACTCTGAAAGATATTAAATTCAGTTCTCTGACTGCATTTTTATTTGATTCACACTGGGTTAAAAATATGAACTTAAGCCCTAAATTGAAAAATTCAATTTGATGTTCATCCCCTGATGTTCATCATTACTTTCTCTGATTGATTAAGGAAGCCTGTTTCCTCTTTGTGGGTGTATCAGATTGCAGTGACCTTCTTTTGATGAACTAACAGGCAGAGATCTTTAAAATTCAAATTTTATGGGATTTTTATCAGTCTTCAGAACACTTCTGTGATTTTTTTAATTTTTTTTCTAATTTTACAATATTTTATAGAAAATTGTCATCAGGCTTGTATGAAGTATTCTAGTTTTTGCTTCAGATATACCACATTCAGGAATAAGAAAAAAATAATTCCCTGTTAAAATAGTTCGCTGTTCTCCTGATAACCAGAATTAATTTATCTTCTTGCCACAGCATTTTAATTCTAGGAAATTAAAATTTGTCTACAAAAATCCCTATATCCTTTCAGGAATCACTGTCTGCTACTTCAAAAATTCCATTTTATAGAATTCTGCATTTTTTCTTCCCTTATGAGTGTGCACGTGTAGATATGCAATGCAATACAGTAGAGAAAATGAAAGTGAACTTTTGGATCTTACTCAGAAAGGCACTACATTGGAAAATATACATTCAGCTCTGAACAAAGTAGTAGATTGATAGACACAGGGAATAAAATAAATAATATAACCGGTTGACTGTTGAAGATGACAAATGAAACTGAGGAAATTATAGAAAATATTAGAAATAGATCAATTACAAATACCTTATGGAAGTAATTTTTAGTGAGCACAGAAATGCAGCAATGTAAAAATGTAAATAATAAAATTGACGTCAAACATCTGTAAATGCTTTTTCTATAAATGTGTGATGCTGTAGAACATTTTCTAAAGGAAGAATGGTCTCTTGGGACATTTTAAACCTAGACTGGAAAAAATATTTGGACGGAAATAATCTTGCCTGGGTAGAGATCTTGACCAGATGGTCTCATTATTTCTGTAAATAAATAATGTAATGAGTCTATAATTCCATGATCTATTCAGTAAGCAAATGCCATTTTTCATCACCAGTTTTCTAAATATATTTTTGGAAGAAAATGGTTACTCTGGATGCAAAACACTATTCAGCTTAGACTTTAAAGGAACTTTAATAAGAAAATAATTTAATTTTCCAGGAAGACTAAGTAGATGTGAAACCAAAATGTGCTCCTACCTTTTAGTCTGGAATACAGATGCATTTCAGGAAATTTTCTTTTAAAGTAACTTATGTTAGACAAATTTCAGTGAAAAACATGCAAAGTTAATTTTCTAGGATCTTATCTTCTTACCTAAGTATTGTGGGAAACCATTAATTTTGCTGGGCTTTGCAGCAAGCCTTAAATTCATTTTTGGAAAATAAAATTAAGTGTAGACTCTAAACAGAACCAATGAGCTTATTCATTCATCAGAAATATACATTAAAAGTACATTAAAATTTTGATATATAATAAAACGTGCAAGAGAACTTTGTTAAAAGCAATACTTACTGTATGTTGCATAACACACTGACACAATGAAGTAAGTAGGTTGCTCCCAAAGTAATGCCTCCTATTTATTTCCAAGGAAACTACAGCAGGTACAAATGTATTTGATAGAGAAAATTATCAGCTACAAAATACTGTTCTTCAGTATGGTTATTACCTTAATCTATATACTTTCATCCAGGATGAACAAGAGCCTGTGTGCCATGCTCTTAAAAATCTGCATCAGTGGAGCTGACCCATTGGCGCTGTCACCACTGCTGAAACGCACCACCCACTGCCTCACTGTGCTCACATCCTCCATTTGGTCTCCATAAATGTTCAGCAAGCATAAGTGAATGTCAATTGGTGCAATTTTTTCGACATGGAAGAATTCAGTTCCATACCTTTGTTTCATATTCCATGTCAGATGCCATTGTGACATGTCGGATGCCCCTCTGCTGCCGTCTGTCATACGGCAACAATATGTAATGGAATGTTGGTGGGAAGGTTAAATCTCTACTGTCATTATCTCCAGCATCTGTCTCTCTTGCTATGGGTCAATGTAATGAAGTAGGAAGCATTGCTTTCAGTGCTGCCTTCATATAATTAGAAAGTAGCTAGGGGACACCCTATAGTGACTAGGTGTAGAATGACATCTGTTAACTCTTCTTTCTGGACTTAGAGCTTAATTTCATTTGTTTTTGTGTCACAGTTTTGTAAGTGTAGGCAACTATCTTCCCATTTTAGGTTAGTAAAATGAAATACATCAGAATGGGCTCAGTTCAGGGAACAGTGCAAGAAGTAGAAGACCTATACAGATGCTGTGGTTTGAAGAGTTAATCATGCAACACCCCTTCCTCTCCTTGGGAGAAGGGGGTGGAAGGAAAAGGAAGAAACCTGACTGAGATAGGAGGAACTCATTTATTAAAAGGAATGCGGGATAATAAAGAATAATTAAGAATAATAAATCAAACAAACCAAAAATAAATGGAAGGAGGGAGAGAGAGTCAGTCTTAGTCTTTACGGGCAAGTCCTCACTGGCTGGCCTCTCAGAAAAGACCAGAGAACTTCCCCCTCACCTAGAATTGGGAGATCACATCTCAAAGAGCCAGAGCTCACATGAAATAGCTGTATCTGGTAGAAGCACAGCACAGAGGAAGTGCAGCTAGCACCAAGCTTAAGCATCAGACAGCCTGCTGTGTGATGGCATGATATGGAATACTGACAAAACCAGGACAACGGAGATTTAATATAAATTAAGATTTATTTATTTTTCCTCATTTGAGATTACATATTCACCAAAAAGTAATGCAAGGCTTTTACCTACCTTTGAAGTTAAATCTAAACTATCATAAACTAACCATTCTGACACAGATGTTTAAAGCCCCCTTGGCTGTCTCAAATGAAACCAGAAGCCTACACATTGAGAATCATCTGTCCATCCAGGCAGGCTTCCTACCATCTGTCCTATTAGGAATGAGTTGCTTGAAAGTCAACAGTTCAACAACCCCAGGCAACTCTACAGGCTTGGGGCAGGGTGGCTGGATGGTTGTGTGGAGGAAACGGGCCTGGGTGTATTGGTCGATGCTTGGCTGAGCATGAGCCAGCAGTGTGCCCAGGTGGCCAAGAAGGCCAATGGCATCCTGGCTTGTATCAGGAACAGGGTTGCCAGTAGGAGTAGGGAAATCATTGTCCCTCTGTACTCAGCCCTGGTGAGGCCCCACCTCGAGTACTGTGTCCAGTTTTGGGCTGCTCACTGAAAAAAAGACATTGAGGCCCTGGAGCGTGTTCAGAGGAGGGCGACGAAGCTGGTGAGGGGTCTGGAGCACAGGCCTTATGAGGAGCGGCTGAGTGAGCTGGGATTGTTCAGTCTGGAGAAGACGAGGCTCAGGGGAGACCTTATTGCTCTCTGTAACTACCTGAAGGGAGGTTGTAGTGAGCTGGGGGTTGGCCTCTTCTCCCTTGTAACTAGTGACAGGACGAGGGGGAATGGCCTCAAGTTGCGCCAGGGGAGATTTAGGCTGGACATTAGGAAATACTGCTTTTCTGAAAGAGTGGTCAGGCGCTGGAATGGGCTGCCCAGGGAGGTGGTTGAGTCACTGTCCCTGGAGGTGTTCAAGAAACGTTTAGATATAGTGTTGAGTGATATGGTTTAGTGGGGTTGTTGGTGGTAGGTGGATGGTTGGACTAGGTGATCTTGTAGGTCTTTTCCAACCTAGCTAATTCTATGATTCTATGAAAGTCACCATCATGTTTATTTTCTCTGTGCAGATGGCTCAGATATTCTAAGATGACAGTTTCCAAACTTTTTCCATTGTTCACCCCTATATGAAAAATATTTTGAACCTATGTAATAAATATAGAAATAGAAATGGAATCAGAGAATCAAAGAATCATGTTGTATAATCATAGAATGCCTTAGGTTGGGAGGGACTGCGAAGACCACCAAGTTCCAACCCTCCTGCCATAGGTAGGATTGTCACCCAATAAATCACGCACTAGATCAGGTTGCCCATGGCCCCACATCACTCCCCATGAGTCCTAAAGTATCTTTCAGGAAGATCTGTCCCATGATCTTCCCAGGCACAAGCATGAGACTCACCATCCTATAGTTCTCCATGTCTTCCTTTCTCAGTTTCTTAAAGGTGGGAGTGATGTTTCTCTTTTTCCAGTCACTGGGGGCTTTGTCTGACAGCTGTGACTTAACAAATACGATGGAGGTCAGCTTGGCAATCTCATCAACCATCTCCTTCAAGACCCTGGAATGCACATCACCTGACGACATAGACTTCTATGTATCATGAGGTAGTCTCGGACTTGTTCTCTTACAGTGCCAGGGATTTTGCTCACCCAGACCTTACACAGAGGTTCAGGGATGTGAGGTTTGGGGACATGAGAGACACAGGAATCCTGGCTGCCAGTGAAGACTGAGGCAACGAACTCACTGAGTAGCTCAGCCTTCACCATATCTGTTACAGCCGGTTTTCCCATCTCATTTATCAGAGGGGATATGATCTCTTTGGCCTGTTTCTTCTGTTCAATGTATCTATTGAATCCCTTGTCATTTTCCACATCCTTCACCAAGTGCAGTTCCATCTGTGTCTTGACTCCTGATCCCATATCTACACTTCTGGTCAGCATCCTTATATTCTTCCCAGGCTACTCATCCCTGCTTCTGGTGCTTCTTATCCCTCAGTCTGACCAGCAAGTCCTTGCTGAACCATGCCAGTTTTGTGTCTTTACTGCTTGATTTCTTCTGCTGGGGAGCAGAGAGCTCTTGCACTCTCAGAAAGGCGTGCTTAAAGAGTTGCCAGCGTAGCTCCACTCCGTTGTCTCTAAGAACAGCTTCCTAGGTGATATCACTCAGTAATCCCTTAAATAGCCTGAAATTCACTCTCCTGAAGTTCAGGGTCCTAATTTTACTTTTTGCCAGAGCCATCCTCAAGATCTGTCAGGGCATGGACACTACAGCCCTGAGTGACTCCAATCTTAATCTTTGTGTGGTTGAGTACCAGGTCTAGAAATGGTTCTCCTCTGGTCAGTTTGTCTAATACCCGGACCAGAAAGTTATTCTCAACACACTCCAGGATTGCTTGCAGCCCACCATGTTGTTTTCCCAGCAGACATCCAGATGGTTGAAATCTCCCATCAGGATGAAAGTATACGCGCATTATGTCTTTTGTAGCAGTAGCAGGAAGGCTTCATCAATAGACTCTCCTCAGGCAGCCTGTTGTAGACTCCAGCTGCCAGATGTCCCTTATTGGTCCAGTCTCTGATTTTCACCCACAAGCTCTCAACTGGATCATGGCTGCTTCTCAGAGGCAGCTCTTCACACTCCATCTAGCTCTTAATGTAGAGGGCAACTCCTCCACCGCTCTTTTCCTCCCTGTCTCTTCTGAAAAGCTTGTAGGAGCTTGTGCTCCAGTCATGTGCATCATCCTACCATATCTCTGTGATTGCAATTAGGTCATGGTTTTCTAATTGTGCCGTGGCTTCTAGCTCCTCCTGTTTATTTCCCAGGCTGCATGCACTTGTGTGGAGACACTTCTATATATGCTACTGTACTGATATACTATGTATAGAAGTAAACACACAAAAAGTAAAAAATGATGAGATAAATAAGAAATACTTTTATTTATGGTACAAAAACATTTTCTTAGCTACTCCTGTGGATTGTTTTGTGTACTCCATTTGGGATATTACAAATCTGGGGCATCTCATATGATACTAGGCACATATATATGGCCAGCCAGGCCCTGTTCAAAGACTTGAATAAGAATTTTGTCATTTAGCACACATGCAAACACCTAAGTGTAGGTGTTTTACCCCAGACAATCTCATCTCATCTCCGTGTCTTCACAGTACAGGGAGGGCAACAGAAGACAAGTTACAGGAAGAAACAATTTCCTTTACTCCTTTGGTATTTCCTTCTCTCCTAGGTCATTAAATCTTTCCATCATTTACTTCTGAGGAATAGAACTAGCAGCTGATGTACTAATCTGAATAAAAAATAAGTTCTCTATGTGCACACTAGTGAATTAAACATTGTGGCAAATTGGCTGTCCATGTAAATTCTTCTAACTACTGTCAACAAACTTTGGCCTCAGCTACTTAGCACTTTCACTGAGATTTTCAGGCATAGTTCAGAGTTTATTATGGGTCAGGGACCTCTGTTTTGGAGGCCAACAGAAGCTAGATTAGCCAGTTAGCCTTGAGACCTGAAAAATATCATTAAAAATATGGATTCTGTCATGTACTGACACAGTGCCTGAGCAAATTCCTCAACATCTTTGAGTCTGTGAAATGGTTATGTTCAGTGGGCAGTTCTACATCTGAAGGCAACTGGTTGCTAGCGTGTTGATAAGAGTCATTAGAGTAATACATTCTGGAGTGAATTTGTTCAAAAATATTCAAAATTATTATATAACCTTAACATTGAACTTGTATTAAAACAAGCTTTGAACAAAACTCAGACAAGATCAAATAACACCATTTCTTCAATGAACAAATGCTCTGATAAGAATATAAGCTTTTTGGGTTTCTGTATGAACCTTGCTTTTCTAAACACCACTTTAAAACCTTATAATGTTCAGCTTATGAGAACTTAGATTCCCACACAGTTCCTATCTATCTTTGCCTTCTCTCTTCAATTTGGTTTCTGCCTTTCTTCTCTCTATGTTAATTTCCCTTAGCTAAGGGCTATAACCAACTCCAAGCCAATCCTTATCTGAATTAATCTAAACTGTTTATCTACAGTCTCTCTCCTTCCCTTCCATGTCTTACTTTGTATTCCCTTCTAGGTCTGGCAGAAGGGGATATTTCTAAAGGTGAAAGATTCCTGTCAATTGAGCTACTTCTTCCAAACATTTCATAATATTGACACTGTCACCTCCAATTTATCACATTTCAGTTTAGGTAGCTGCCATTCAACTAGATGTATATTTCCTTAATAAAACAAGGTAGTTGGGAATGATAATACCTATTTTAGTAGCAAAATAACAGAGAACATAAAACAAACTTAACTGAATTAGAACGAATATCCACCTGGCCCAGTTTTCCATCTTTGAGAATGGCTAGAAGAGACCAATTAAACAATAAAAAAGAAACACTTATATTTAAGATAAAGCCTTATTTTCACATACTGCCTAGCAGCTTCTCTTGCTTGGTTGTTTGGGACAGAGATTGTATCTGAACAATGTTTTACCACCACTGCCAGATCAACTCCCAATGAAACTGTCTGACCTTTTAGAACTCATTTATGCTTTTGCTCCTAGAGCAAACTATGGCAATGGATTCCAGAGCTGAATGATGCACTGTGTGAGAAGCACTTACTTCGGTTTGCTTTAAACACTATGCCCAATAATATGTGGGGTTGTCTTAGTCCTTGCATTATGTCAAATAGTGAATAATTGTTTTTACTCCTATTCAGCATGCCACAGTGATTAATGTCTTTCTCACATTCCTAGCAAACTGAGAAGTTCTAGACTATTAACTGCCTTTATAAAAACTGTTACACATCTCTGATAATCTTTCTTTCACTTCTCTGTGTTTTTTCGGTTATGTCCTATTTCAGATATGTATACAAGAATAGTACATGTTATGCAAGATAGAGGTGTACCGTAGAATTATACAAGCTACACTTATGTTCTGTGCTCTGCTGGGAGCTTAAGATACTATCATCAACATCAGTAACAATGCAAATTCTTCTGTTACTGTGATTTAACAGATGCAGAAGGTTACAGAAGAGAACACGAAGCAAATATTGCTGTTCTAGACATGATATGTTATCGTGGTTTAACCTGGCAGGCAGCTAAACACCACACAGCCATTTGCTCACTCCTTCCTCTCAGTGGAATGGGAGGGAGACTTGAGGAAAAAAAAAGAAAGTAGATCTCACGTGTGGAGATAAAAACTATTTACTAAGACAAAAAAGAAAAAGAGAATAATAGTAATGATAATAATATATATATTTTAATATATATACTTACAAAACAAATAACGCACAAGGTAACTGCTCACTACCCCCTGGTGACCAGCCAGTCACTCAGCAGTGGCTGTCCCCTCCAGGGCATCCCTGTTTTATAGTTTTTTGCATGACGTCATATGGAATAGAATATCCCTTTGGTTAGTTTGGATCAGCTGTCCTTGTTCTGTCCCCTCCCAGCTCCTTGGTCCCCCAGACCCGTTGCTGGCAGGACAGTATGAGAAGCTGAAATGTCCTTGGGTCTGTGCAGCACTGCACAGCAACAATTAAAACATTCATGTGCTATCAACATTGTTTTTCTCCTAAAGGTGAAACAGCATCATTTGAGACACTATGACAAGAATCAGTTCTATCCTAGCTGAAACCAGGATAACTCCTTATTGCAAACAGTTTACATTATGCTCATGTCCCACCCCTTCCCATATATCCCAATTAATTACCATTACCTGTCTTGCCTGTTGATATATACACACAGATATCATTCCCATAGTCTACAGGCCATCCCTTTTGGTTCTCTGTGGAGCTTATTTAGTCCATGACTTTGGGTTCCATCTGTAAAAACAGTCCTTCAGGTCAGTGTTGAATTGTTGCATGCTGAAGCCAGATTGGGTTCCAGTTTCAACAGTTTAGGTGATTCTTGTTGTAATGTTGTTCACAAGGCATATACCAACCATAGTAATGATGACATGCAATATTATGTAGCAATTAATATCATACAAATCAAATAATTGGCTGTTCTCACCCAGCCTCAAACAACCTTGAGGTACATAATGGACATTCCCATCCTTCTGCATTACCCACCATGTGCACCCAGGTCCCTGAGCAAAAGCAATCCCATGAATGGGCTTGTTGTTGCCTGATACAGGAATAACTCAGGGTGCCTTACCCAGTGTGTTCTTCATGTGCACCACTGGGACTTTATCCCAATGCAAGAGGTTTGACTGGGCAGGGCCAGTTCAATTGCCAGATCCTTGAGTGGCTGTTGCTAAGTACGTATCCCAGTGTTTGAATGTCCCAGATTCTTATCGAAAGGATAGCTGGAGTCTTTTTCTGTGATTAATATTTATAATGATTTAAAAGTTGATGAGGACAAACAACATCAGGGACATTTTTTTCCTTTGTAACATAATGAGCACAAAATAGAAAGATGTTGACTGGGTTTATCTCCTAGCCATTGCCCAACTCTGCGTTTTCGCAGGACAAAATGCATACATAACAAGATAACAATGGGTTTTATAGTAGTCTACCTGTTTTTTTCACTTATATTGAAAATAAAGATTAGATTAGTGAATCTGTAGGGGAAAATTCATTTAAAAATGTTTCATTAGAATAATGTTTTAGCTAGAGGACTGCCTGTTTGACATCTTTAATAATGTTTCAGCTATCATAGTTCTGTGCTGTTTATAGGAAGTAAAACTGCAGTGGATATGTTTTTGAAAATTAGCCATTCCCCTTTTATTTAGTGAGTTGGTAGGATCTGTTTATTTAAGCATATAGTTCAGTATAACAGGAAATAACATTGGGTGGGTAATAAAGTGGAATCCATAGCAGAACAGGAAACAGAAAAAAATAAAATGACAAAAAATTCCAAACCAAATAAATAATATATTTCTAACATCTGGATTCTGAAAGAAAGGCACAACTGCATCATTTCTTAATGCCTGTTCGCCAATAGCATTATTCACAACAAATTGCATTCCAATTTGAACCCGAACACAAATCCTGACCTGCAGTGTGCATTTCTGAGGACTATGACCTTTTTCAACATTATTTTGACAAAAAACAGACACAAGTTTCATTTTCTTAGATAAGGATTATTCTGCATATTTAGTAGGGATTTTATATAAGGGAGGGTTTGTTTATCTATTTATTTATTTTAAACACTTTTTTTAAAAAAATATTTTTCCTGAAAACATGAATGGTCAAAAATCTTTACTAGGTCATACATTCCCTCAGGTCTTGGCATACTGTGCTTGTTCTATATGTCCCTATTAAGTACCAGGACCTATGCCCAAGAGGCAGCCTGCAAACCAACAACAGAATGGCTGTTTAACATAGAAAATACAGCAGCCAAAGTAGGCTGACTTTGCATTTGACCTCAGAGGTTGCACATTATGCACTCAGTCAGCTCTTTAGCTAAGCTTGCACAGCTGAACGTGAAAGAGTAGTGTTCTAGGCCGTACAACTTGATATTACAAGTGTAATGAATCTGAACCACTTAGCTAAATTGCATTTGTTCTCTGACTTGCACCACACTCGTGACCAAACAGCTCTCACCATTAGACCTGCTCCTGTGATAAATCTCTTGCTTACTAGCCATTTCCTCAATATATTGGTACTCAGCATGTTTTCTGCGTTTAGAAAGCCACCATGGGTGCTCAGTCTGAAATTCAAGGGGTTTTTACAGAGATACTTATATATGAAAGAACAGACTTCTGGCCTTCTTCAAGTGTAATTTTGAAAGAATTAGATTAACTGGGTGCATGCTTTAAACAGAACATAAATTAGAATTGCAAAGGTAGCTTCTTGGCTTACGAATCCTTTGTGGGACTGACATTTTTTTTTCTTAGTATGGAGCATATTGTCAGAACTTAACTTATAATAAATAACAGATAATTAAAGTACGCTCATTCACAACGGGGCTAAGTTTGACCCTATATTTATGAACTGACAAGCCATCTAGGCAACTACTGTGCCTCAGGTGGTGCTATTGTATTCCTAATCATACTTGCTGTCAATTTTAAAAAAAGAGAAACAGTAAGAGTTGCTAACATAATTATTACAGCAAAATGAAAAAGTTCCCACAATAGCAGTGAAACAACTAAAAGGTCACAGACAGTCTTTCGTTGAGAATCTTTTAAAATATGATTTTTAAAGCACAGTGAACATAAATATCCATTTTGTTCTTGAACAAAATACCAGATCCCTGTAAAGGTGTTGTAATGAGGTACTGCTTCAGTGTAATATTTCTTCAAAGCTGTAGATAGTTTTTAGTTCCATATGTTCTCATACAGAGCTCATTTTGTGAGTGTTACCTTTGCATGTTTTAACTGAAAAGATGGATTTTTAGCAGAAGATGGGGAGACAAAAATGGGGTATCCAAATTGTCTTTAATTATGCATTTTACTGAAAAGGCAATGAAGGCTATATATTCTTTTAGCATTTCAAACATGAAATTATTTCCAAAATATGTTTTTGTTGTTTATTTGTCAGTTTGTTTTCCTGAAAGCTATTACATTTGTCCTTACTTGCATGAGTACTCACACTGATTGTAGGGGAATTCCTGCGTTCCAAAGTTTATAGCTTCAATTCACAATGATATCTGGACTGTGTGGCTACTCAGATCCTCAATATAAAGCACAAAATAAAGGAACGATCCACAAATAGGGCATGATGTACTCTCTTGCTTTCAGTCAAGTATGTGTTTATGCCCTTTCTGCAGTGGAATCTCTTTGCCCTATAATTTTAATACTGATCTCTTGGGATGCAACTCCATCCATTTTATTTACCTTGAAACTGGGAATCTAGCACAAGCAGAGTCAGACCAGGTAAAACTTGCTTTAATACTACCTGGGAAGTTTTCTTTATGAAAAAGTGGAATTGTGAGCTCTCCAGGTCCTTTACTCCACCTGTCTTCAGTGTCCTGGACAGATAATAAATAGCCCTAACAAAACAAAACAAAACAAAACAAAACAAAACAAAACAAAACAAAACAAAACAAAACAAAACAAAACAAAAAAAAAATTGTATCAGGGAGTGGCTACCTTGATAGTTTTGAAACAGTTAATATCTGAGAGTGGGAATGCAATTGAATCCTCCTCCTCTCTTCAATTACTAGAGTATCCTTGGCATTCAGAGTGAACGTACTTAATATGTACTTATATGTACTTAATATGTACTTAGCATGTAATGTTTAATTCAGAAGACTTCAGAGACTGTGGTCAGGAATGCAGAATCACAACCTGCATAGGACATCACCAAAACTCAGAAAAAAGCTGTGGTGTAAGGTGACTGCTCCATAGACGGAACTCAGAGACACATCTACCCTAAAAACTTACTCCTTGGGCTACTTTGGAGCCACCCTGAAATCCAGGTGGTTTTGATGAGGGTTCAGCAGAAAGCCTCTCCTGAGAGTTTTGAAGGGAAACCATAAGAATTCTTCCAAAAATTGAAGTTATGTAAAATGCAACATCAGGAAAATAAAGAGAATGAGTAGGTAACTTTGTTACAGGGATACACAGTAAATACTTAGAATTTTCTTCTTTCTCTGAAAGTTTATTTAACTATATAATTTCTCAGCACGTAGAATACTAGCAATTTCCACTTATATATATAATGATGTATCTGATGCATATCTTAAAGAATGAAAGTGAGTTTCACTTGTGTTTCAGAACCAGTGTTTCCAAAAGAGATACAACATGGAAAAATCAGATCTTTTCTCACACATTCCCATATCTGTCCCTCTCTCTGCTGAGTTCGATGCTGGTGTTGCATTTGAAGCACTTCTATTTACAACTATGCTGTTACTTATGCAGAAAGGGCAAGGTTCAAGGTCATAACTCATAACAGCGAAGATCAAATTTTCCTGCAGTTCCTTTACTGCCAGTAAGTCCCATTAGTTGTTTTAGTGTTTCAGAAACTCTCTTCCTTTCTAAGCACGAAGGAAAAATACCTCGGTCCTTTACAGGCCTTTCTTCTTTCTGCTTCCTCTGAGATCTCTCAGACTTCACACAACTGATGATATCTTTCTCAGACTAGCAGAGACATATCTCTAAGTAAAACTGCCAGCAGCAAATGTCAACTATTTTCTTTTATCAATACTAAGATGGTCCCTAACAGCTTGGTTTAGTTTCTTGGTTCTTAGCTGTAGTTGAAAGATGTAGCAGCTAATGATAATGACTTATGTTTGTCTAGTACCTTTCATCTAGCAGCATCTAGCAGTATCCAAAAGTGTTTTATCTGATTGACAAAATGTGTAGAGGGAGCTCTATGCCTACTACTGAAACACAGCCAGAGAAGAGAGCACTGCAAGGGAATGAAAGCACAGAAAGAATTCACATAGGCAGCTCGTATCTTGCTCTGCTATGATAGCTGAGAAATAATACTACAGAACTGCTCTATCGCAGGCTCCCAAGAAGTAGTTCACACAGTAGTCTTGTGCCATTATAGCATCACTGAAGGAACAAAAGCCTGTTAAGGGCAAGAAATGTGAGGTTGAGAGGCAGTGGAGAAATGAAATAGACTAATGTAGAGTTGAGACACATACCAAGGGAAATTTCCAGTAAAAAAACAGTGGGGATCTTGTTTCTATATACAGCATCAGCAAGCTTGCCTCTTTAATACCACATCTAGTTCTAGGTTCTAAAATTCAAAAGTATCATAAGATTTAAGTATTATAAAGTAGTCAAATGAGGATCACAAAAATGTTTCAGACAAGTTTTTTATTATTTCTATTACTATTGCATTTGTGAATTTGTAACAAAAGTGATGGTTAGGATTGTCAGAGAATCGGAAAACACAGCAGAAGAGATACAGGATACTCAAACTAGCAGTTAAAAGGAAGCTACGACAAATGCAATAGGAGAAACAGAAGCAGAGTGAAAATACAAAGTGTGAAGTCTTTTGAGTAGCTAAAAGATAAAAGATCCCTGTTCTTTTTTGGGAATTCATGTATTAGATATGTGAGAAGAGACGAAAGGCTCTTAGGTGGACAAGGTGAATGTGAGTCATTAATGTCATGTACCCTCGGTAAGATGAAGTGATCTCCTGGGCTACATCTGGAGAAGTACTTCCAGCATTAATGTGACAGCACAAGGCACTGCTGACACCACACCAGTGTGTGGACAAGAAGGATGAAATAGGCCTGAAACTGCACCGATGCTCCTCTGGGATTTTAAAGGGCACATAGTGGCTCCTTTACAAGGAAAAGTAAAAGCTTGTTTTGCATAGCTTATTGAGGTGGAGCTGAGAAAGGATATGCTTCCTTTCATAAAAGGAAAAATAATAATAGAGAAAGAAACAGCTATTAGAAAGAAAGATTTAAAGAAATTGGAAAGAATGGATGCAAATCAGGTATGAGAAAATGCAGATTCAACATTAAAATATTTCCAAAAATAGGCTAAAAAACACACAACAGCTTAAGATCAAGAAAACTCACTTCTAAAAGGATTATACCATGCTGCTGTTGACCTTAACAGAGCATGAATTCAGTAGTTCAAGATGTCATTCCCAATAGACATTACCTATGCTGCTGCTGTAGAAATGCGAGCTGAGAATCAGGAGATGCAGAGACCAAACACTCAAGGAAATCATCAGAGAGTTACAAGCAGCCACATGTCAACTAGAATCCAGTAATTCTGTGCTCCTGACCATTGCTAGCAGCAAACGCAGGGCTTCTTGAGAAGCCCTGTCATATCAGTGAAAATGCAACTAATTAATTACAGGTGAACATACCTCTCTGAAGCTACTGTGGTCACAGGTACACGATGCTTTTATAAAATGCAGGAACATACAAGTTACATGTGGATGGGAATGTAGCATGTCAGAACAAGAATTATTTGTGGGTGAATATCAGTTTTAATCTTATATCAGTTTTTCTCTTATTAAAAAAAAAGAACAAGAAATACATAATACAGTTCATTAATTAGTTTATTTAGTACTATCACAGGTTGAGAATTTTAAAAATTGAAAATTAAGAGTATCTTTACATACATTGCCAAAATGAAATCTGTAATGATAATAACAATTTTGTTGAATTAATTGATATTGTCTTTATTTTACAAGACATTTTCACTCTGAATCAGGATTGGAAAAACTTATGGATTCCTTAAAAACTGCTGTGCATTTACAACCATTTCCATTAGCACAAAAAGCCCCAGACCACAACATAACGAAGGTGTGTTTTTTAACCGAATTTAACTTCTCTTATATCGTTCAAAATATGATCAACGAGTAGCTTCATTGATTCGTCTGAGGGAGCGATATTAAACAATCATAACCAATGAGGCTTATGGGATGCACAAACAAATATTGATGCCAATATAAATTCTTGTGAAAATAGAACCTCAGCCTTATTCTGAGATTACTGTTTCCTCCCACTACTGCTTACCTATCCCTCTTGCTTTTTCATCTGTTTCTTTCTTATTTCTTGAAATTGTTCCTCAGCAGGACTGCATCATATGTAATATTTATAAGGACCTACTTTCCTTAAAAATGAAGTTTTGTTTCCATTCAGAGGAAAAAAATATGAGTTGGGAATACCTCTGTACATGAAATGTTGCTATTTCTAAAAAGCATCTCTTGCACTGAATAAGACATTCAATTATTATAAAACAAAACACCTATCTATCTACAATTTATTTTGTTATCAAGGTAAATGAAACTAAGTACTTGCCCAGGTAGTGTTTCCACAATGTATAAACACAGATGGTCACTTACGGTTGTTCTTGGGATTTCAGAAACTTACAATCAATGCATTTTTTTTTCCCAGACCATGGATTTTATTTAATCAGTTGAAATCATTTTAGGCACGGTAATGTTAGACTCAAAACAGATAGCTGTTCTACTTTAACCAGCATGAAAAAAGTTTAACTCTCAAATCTATCTCCATCTTGTGCTCTTCAAAATGAAGGTGGACTGGTCTTCTTAAAGTTTTCACGGTTTTGAAGATTAAACATGACCCATGACTTCTCTATAAAGTTCTTGTTTCCCTGCAATATACTCCTTTTTATTGCTAAGACTGAGAATAAGAATAGTTAAGGACTGTTGACTTACAAGCAAACTATTTTGTGCACTCCTGTATTTAACAGAACACCAGCTTGAGTGATTACATTCTGCCTATCTAATTTCGTCTTATATTTATAATAATAAACAGTTTGAATCTGATCTTGCTCATTCAGGTGTATATAAGCAGAGAAGTGACTTCATCTACTCTTGCACTTAGGCAAAAGAATAAATGTGCTGTAAAGGATATAAAAAATGGTTGCACTTAAATGGTTGGTGATTCACTTCATCCTTTGTTTTGGTTAAGCTAATAAGGAAAGGAGCATAAAGGAGCATATGAAGTAGTATCACTGGTAAATAGAGAAATACATGAAAATTGAAATAAGATTTTAGCATATTCTGAAAGTTTAAGTGAAATATTGATAATTATAATGAAGTTTTCCTAAAGCCATCGTTGTTTGAGTCTACTCATAGCTGTAGGAATATGACCTGTGTAGGGAGCATAGGTCATGCTCGACCTCTACATCATTCAGAGATGCCATTGCATCTCTTATAGTGCTGTCTATCTGTGTGCAGTTAAGTTGCCAAAACCTACCTGAAGCTTTTGCTACCATTTGTAAAGACATTGGGAGAACAGTTCAAAGAAAGCTACTCTGATTCCCTTTTCCCTTCTGCTTTAACTTGGTTGTAAGTAAACATGGCTTGAGTTAGACTGGAGAGGAAAAGCCCTTTGATGGACTTTCCTGCAGGGGAGACAGATATTGATTTGAAGAGTTCAGATCATACAGATTTTTTTTTTAGACTTTGAAATAGTGCAACCTTGTTTTACTCATCTGGTATGCATGATGCACTGACAATCTTTTTTCTTCTTATAATAAAGCTAACAGCAACTGGAAATGACACCTTCAAAGTTAAGTTAATGCAACATTGTGTCACTTTTTTTTGCAAGAACAATGTTAATTAACACATCACTTTGCATCATGCTGAAAAAATACTGTTATTAATTTCATTAAAGTCTAGATCCACAATGTTAACTTAAAACAAAAGGTATGTCCTTTTTGGTACTGATTATTTGACAAAAGATTATATAGGAAAGAGAAGTTTTCTATATATTTATCAAAATTCTTGGAAACTGACCCGGATTTTGACTGGAGGGTTCATTAATATTCATTTGTATATAATTACCTTAATTTTAGTGATAATGACTTCAGTTACCAACTGTGTGATTGATGGGACTTCTGTCTTCTCTCTGAAGGAGATGAGCTAAATAAAAACGTAGAAACTTGCCATTCATGCATGATATTTTTAGCTGCCTTTAATTACAAGCTAGCTAAATAAGCATGCAAACCTTGCTATGATTGATAGGATCTCTATGCTGTAGTGATTGTTTTTCTTGAAGTAAGGAGGTGCTTGAATCAACTGAGTTCTAAAATTAACTGGAAGCTGCATCCCAAAGAAGCTTCAATTCTTACTTAAATTAGCAATGAAGAAGAAACACTTAAATACTTTACCTGTTCTAAATACATCCACACACACACACAGAATCCTCTTCACAGTAATCCACAAAATGCCAACTAGATGGAACGACACTATATATTCAAACTAGAGAGGAACATATTATCCTTCCCTGCAAAAAAGGCTGTGGTTTCAGAACAATCTCATTCTTCCCTGGGATGACACATCCTTCTAAATTAAGCAAGGAAAACCAGTACTCTCAAGATTTCTTTTGTCATATGCCAGCAGGTCAACATCCCTCCTTTGGCACTGTCCCACACTGCAGAGTAGTGCTTGGACAGACAGACAGTCTGAACGGTGTAATGCTCCAACCTGTTTATTTCAGTACCCTGGCCAAACTGTATCAGTCATCTGAGGAAAAAAAATAAAATTCTCTTTTACTTTCACCAGAAAGTCTATCATGTGTCTGAGAGAAATGCTGAAATTAAAGAATATCCTTTTCATTATATTCTACATGTATGAGATGAATATGTGATGCCCTTGTTATAATTTGTTAGGTTCAGTCATTATACAGAAGGTGACTTACAAAAGCACACTGACACCTACAGAGTGCTGTATTGCACTGAGCTGAACAATCTCTGATAGTAAATGATGTGATTTGCAGAAATGATTGTCTTTGTGATCAGGATCATTTTTTCATTATTCATTCATCATTTAAAAACACATCATACCGTTCATAAAGTCCAAACTAAATTTGTGTTGAGAGTAGTGCTAGAGAGGGGATCAGAACTTCAAAAGGGTGATTTTTTAATCCACCACAACCTACATTTTCCTTCACTTATGTTAAGAAAAATATCCCAAAATAATGTTATTTAATACCTTTTTGAAAATTAAACTTTGTGGCTCTACAAAGAATTCTTCTATGACATTTCTTTGACTGATATTGTGGCAGCTGGAACATGCATTTGGCAAATTCCCTTATATATCCATTGCAGGATGTAATTGCCCCATACTGAATTTCTGGTGTTGTACTGTGGTTATCCTTTCTCCGGATGTGTTCTATATCAAAATAAGGGGCATTACTATAAGAGTAGCTTTTTTTTCTTTTTTTTTTTTTTGCCACCAGTATGGCTTTCCCCCAGGGTCTTTGAAGTTACAAGCAACCAGCTACAGGCTGCAGTGAATCCGTTAAAACTTACCCTGGCCTAGAAGAGTAGCACAGCACCAGGGGAACAATGCATCATGAAAATTATATTTTTTGTCCAGCCAGAACCGTATGTTGAAAACACTCTGGAACTGTTGGACAACACGGAAGAGTAGAAATTACCTTGTTTACCTTCTCTAAATGGATGAACCGACTATATTCTATTCTAGTGGGGAGATGATTGATGTACACAACACAGGCAATTCACAGACAGCATGGATTCTATACTCAGTACTATGAAGCTTCCACTCTGCCACTTGCTGTATGCTGATCGCCAAGTGTTAGCTGTTATTGTTATTATGTAGCATTAAGTCTTCATTTTCAGACTTTCATTTAAATAAAAACAAAATGAATGTTTTTAAGCTGCTCAGAGATTTTCAGTTGATTTGAAAAGATTGTCTCAAACGTTTATATATCAAAATTTTATTTTATTGAACAATGAAAACAAATATTACTTTACTAATAGCTTGAAAGACAAGAGCAATTAGCAATGAAGATTCTTTGCAAGCTGATTTATTGCAGTAAATACCAGCTTGATAATCAATAATGGCATTTTCATATCACTTTGTTACTTCCTTTTCTGTCACACACCATAAAATTTCAGGCATATTCAATAGGAGTCACCTGAACTATGCCAATTTATTACACGTGGAAATCTGGCCCTAAATATCTAATTTTGACTCAGACATATGCCTTAGTCCTTTGAAAGATTGAGAATCATCTGTCAATGAAGCTTCAAGCCATGTGTTAAAAAAAAATTACACTTTTTGGCTAGAAGCCACCAGTTTGGCAATGTCAGTTTTTGAGTAGATACACAAAGGAATGTTTCTGAAGATATCTGGACATCTTTTGAGCAGTTCCAAATTCTCCTGAGGCTATCAGCTTCAGAACCTTCTGGTATACTGCTGTCAACACTTCTTGTAATTGGGAAAAATACTACAGTGTGGTCTACTACAGTGAGTAAAGGAATTCCATAAATATATGCCTGAAGAGATTTCAAAGGTAGACCAGAATCTCTACAATTAATTTCCTTGCCTCTCTGGGTCATTTTTAACTGAGTTATCCCAAGGGCTTTTCTTAAATGATTTTTTTCTAATGGATTTACTTGACTAAAGTGAATCCAGAAAAAATGAACTGGGAAAAAATTCTAAATGACTTTGGTCCTTACATGTTTTATTCTTTTTGTTTTTCTTCAGTGAAGCAAGGCCCTCCATAACATTTATATTTGTTATATGTCTCTACTTAATTATGACCCATGAACAACACAGACACATCTGCATTAACAAAATTGCTCAACAAATATCCTGTATTCTGAGGGTGGCTACAATAAATATGTGAGGATAATTTTGAAAAATTGTTACAACAAAGGATTTATTGACTTGAATTAGACAACAGATACTGGAGATAAGAGTTCAGGATAGGATATCCATAATATAAATGGTGTTACTGGTGTTATAGTGAAGGAAAAAATGTAGTACGTCTGTAGCTGTTCAAGCTATCCATGGTCTTCCTTTTGTACTCACATGACTATGAGGTGTGAAAACAATTTAAAATACGCATGACAACACACTGATCTTTCAGACATGAGTGTTCATAATCTGGTGGACCCTTCTTGTCTTGCACACACATACTTCACAGTCTATCACTAATAGTAAGAAGAGAAAAAGTGCTATAGAAAATAATGAAACCAAGAGGAAGGAAACCTCAGTACAAGGTGCCTGCTTGCACTGTCAAACCAAAAGCACTTCCCATGTGAACAGGGTCCTCCTACACCCAGGGCAAACAAGAGCTTGAAAAGGCAGTGCTAAACAAGCCTCCTAATCTTCCCACAGTACAGAATAGCTAATCCAGTGTGAAGAAGAATGTTTGCTTCTTCGTCAACAGCATGTGACAGAATTTGTCATTCTTTCTGACAAGAAGTTGCTGCAAGCAGGCTACATATGTTATATCTGTTGCATGTCCACAAGCAGTCAAAGAATGGAAGAATTCATCCTGAGACAAACTCAGGAACCAGATGAAGCATTCTCAAATTGCCAGAAAGAGTAGTTTTCATAACATAAAGCATGGCCAAAACTATGGGTGATGTCTCAGTTAAAGAAGAATTGGCTAAAATGGGTTGCTCAGAAATGTTTAGTTGAGTTTTGAGCAGTTCCAAGAATGGGTAAACTCTGGGGAACCTATCCCAGTGTTTGACCACTCCTACAATAAGAATGAGTTATTGTTACACAAACAAATACATTAAGCTTTGTTACTGGTTTGTAGCTTCATCTGACAAATCCTAGTTGTTTTACTGAAAAAAGACAATTAGTAGTTAATTCCTACCACCGTTTCAGGAGATTCACAGTTTAGAACACCCTGCCACCATATTCCCCCAAGCAATCTCTTTTCTAGGGTGACTATGGTCAGACTACTCAACCGCTTCTCATATAGAAGTTGCTACGTACATTCAGCTTGGGAGAACAGTTTTTGTCTTTTGTGTTTTTACGGCTTCTGACAGGCTGCTCACCAGCAAAGAATTAAATTATAAAGTGGAATCATTGGCTTTATCTACATTTCCTAATGATTGCCTTAATTTGATGTGTCATTTTGAATGCTTCCAAACACTCTTCTGATATCCTCATCTATCTGTCTGGCACCTAGTGTGAATTATGAAAAGCAGATGTGGACATAAAAACCAAGGACTTACATCATCTATCAACATCCAGTAACCACGGACTGAAGTCATGAAAATCTTCCTTCCAGTAGAAACTGTTACACTTGAACAGAAATAGACACATATATGCATACACTACACATATACATACATATGGACTAAATCTGAAATCAACAACCACATACATCAAGATTGTACACTAGAATTATAAGTTCAATTTCCAATAATACTATGACAAACACAGTACTATTAATAAATATGATGAAGGAAATTCCTTTTTTTTTCTTTTTTTTCCTTTTTGTAATATTTCACTTTTTTTCTCTGTCCTGATAATAAGAACACAGTGTATGATAAAGAACAATAATTAAGTAAGCTCTTGGGGTGCTTTAGTCAATATAGCCCCTGTAAGGTGTGCTCTCTTGGCTGAAGACTGTGTTTATTCATGAAACAGATAAAATCCATTACCCTCTGTCACATCCCTGTCCTTGTATTTAAAGTGCTAAGGGAGAGACAAACCCTCATAGGTTTCAAATATTATGTTAAACTTTATACATGACAATAGACTAGCTAAGAAAACAATTTCATATCTTCTCACCTTTTGATCTTTGATCTTTTTTCTCTGTAAAGTGTGATGAAAATGATTAAGATCTAAGAAAAAAAAAAGAAGCAATTAGGTAGAAATGGAGCATCATTCAAAGGGAAGAGGGAATATATTCATATATTTTTTAGCTAAGGCAAAGAGCCTTCATGCTTCACAGAACTGCAGCAGTGTGTTTCTAGATATCTTTATTTCTTAAGGCAAGCATGCCTGAGGTGCTTGGTTAATTATTCTGCTGGTTCAGAAAGCCTGAGGTGAGCATGGATACTTGTGTACACATTCATCTCTAATTATTAGATTCAGAGTTGGATGTTAACTAATTCTGCTTGTGTACAAATTCTTCCAAATAGATTTGAGCCCTAACACTATAAATAAAACAAAACCAAACCCAAAACAAAACAAGGAACGCATAAATAAAATGTCAACCCTATGCAAATCATCAGCCCAGGGGAGCAAGAAGACCAAAACTACGCAGTAACTCCACACTATGAAGAAAAAGTTTTAGCTGAGCAGCAAGAATGGAATTCTGCAACGATATTGATCAATGCCCTAGGAAACTAGCACACGTCAAAAATCATCAAAGCAGATTATGGTGGACTGCAAAATGCTGCTTTCTTACGCACTGAGATTCTTACACATCAACATCTAGTTGCCGAAACCACATTCAACTACAAATTCTAAAGAACTTGCTCATTGCAAAAAGAACAGATTGATGTGGTGAGATGCTCTATGTAGTAATGGAGAATAATTTTACAAGTTGCCATCATAAGAAAAGCAGTAGACACACCTAATTAAAAGTTACATCTGTGATCTGTGGCCATTCATCTTGGCTTGTCTGCTTGAACAAAATGCTTAAAATTTAAAAAATTAATCTAGAATTTAAGAGACATTTCAAGGGATCATCCACACTCATTGCTTTCTTCAGGAAGAATCAAGAGATTTCCTTATTTTTTTTTCGCAGTGAAAACTACTGGCACTAAGATGTTTTTATGTTTAACATTTTTAGGTATTATACCTAACTCTACTGGCAAACTGCAACAGGTTTTGAGAATGAGGTGCAATACAATCAAAACTGTTAAATGTGAACTGTGACTGCAACATTAAGTAGTGAAAGGTAGCATGTATGTATAACATAGAATTTATTTCGGTTTTGTGAAAAACTCTGATTGAATTCTTCTAATGAATTATAGTTGGTGGGTAATTTTCCTCTTAGAATCTTCAGTAAAATTGAAAAAACATTGTTTTCTGTATGTAAATCTTTATAAAACTGAATCCAATTCAGAGGACATGTTTTTAATATGGGAAAAAAGATGAATTGAAGCTATTTTCCCAGTGTAGGTTGAATGTCAGACTATAACATTTATTGGTACACACATTCCTTATGGCAATCACTTAGAAGACTTCTGTGGGATGTAATTGCACCCTGTCCTGTAAGTTGTGGGGTGATATAAATTTTTCAGAAAAAAAACCCAACAGTTCCAAGTTCAAATTCCCTGAAGAAAAGTGGAAGTTGAATGCTGTGCATCGATAGGGTCAAAAGGCTCTAAGCATGGAATGCATATGAACATGTCTGCTAGTATCTGCTAAACTACAAAGTGAATATAATGCTGATAATCAGAACAATAAGCAGTATAAACCATCCACTTTTCCCTCTTCGTGAATACACGGGGGTAATTTCACCTGAAATATTTCAAGTAGTAGTTGGATATAATTGCCACCATAATGCTTTCAAAAAGTAGAAATGTCAGTTTGTGCTAAATGTAAATAAATAACTAGTTTATGTATAAATATGTATATATGTATGCATACAGAAATTTTTGAGGAGAAAGATATTTTCTAACAGCTCTGCTTTGAATAACTTTTATGGAAAGTTGATGTATATTGGTGTAGTTACACTGATTTACATCTGATAAGAACCTGTTGTTCCTTTCTATTCTATTCTAATGTATACATGGAAAACAGATACAAATCAACATTTTCTATCTTCGCGGATATCTTATTCAGCCATAGGAAAAAAGCTATCACCTGTCAAGATTGGATTTCTTATCACAGATTTGTAGAGTATGAAAATATCTATGTGACAGTATATTTTCTCAGTGAATTAAAAGCTAAATAACAATTTTATCATGTGTCTGTGTGAAGAAAAGCCTTTCTCCCATGGACCATGACCTCAGTCCAAGTACCACTGTAGAGTGCCCTTTGATGAGTGAGACTCCAAATGAGAAGTGCTGGAGGCTGTGTTGATGAGGATTGCACTCTGGAACTTATTTATGAGTGTTTTTTTTTAATGTGGTAAAGGGCAAAGAATAATGAAAAGTAATGTTGTTGCAATTCATTCATTTATATACATTTTTATAGACTCAGAACTTTCAAGCAAAGGGTAATCCTTGTGTATGAAGAAATGAAGCATTAAAAAAGCATTGTTACAAAGTGGAAAAAAAAAAGACTTTGGTTTTCCTCTCAGATTCCACCCTTGACACATGGCGAGTAATAATGAAAGCTGCAGATGAAGAAAGGAAAGATGAATAGTATTACCACCTGACTCTCCTGCAAGCCTAGCGGTCAGTTTCAAACACACCTCTCACATCCTTGAACCTCTATCTGGGACCAGAGGGTTTAGAAGGCCAACTGTATCCTGGGCTGCCTCAAAAGAGGGGTGGCCAGCACGGAAAGCAGAAATTCTTTACTCAGAGGGTGGTGAGGCCCTGGCACAGGCTGCCCAGAGAAGCTGTGGATCCCCATCCCTGGAGATTGGCAAAGATATGGATGGGGCCACAGGCAGCCTGATCTAGTGGGTCTCAACCAGCTCACGGTAAGAGGTTAAAATTGAGTGATCTTTGAGGTCCCTTCCAACCCAAACCATTCTATGATTCTATGTTTCTGTGTCATTTACAAAATTTTAGTTTTGGGAACACTAACACTAGCTCCGCTTTCAAAGACCTTTGAAATCTTTAAATGAACACAGGATGATTAGAAGTATGTATTCCAACTGTTTAATTCCCTTCTAGTACTTCAGATTTTCCAGAGAGTTTGAGGATTTTTTTTTTAATATTACTATATCTCACTCCATCACCATAATTTGGGTCTATCTGCAGATTTTTCTTGTAATAAAAGAGTTGGCTGGATAAAGATATTTGAAGCACAAAACTTTTATCAAAATCATAAGGGAAAATTCATGCTTTGCCACATATATATGTCTATATTCATACATACATGAATGAATAATAATAATAGAATAAATATTTAAAAAATTATACACATTTGAGGTGTATTTATATTGTTTACAGAAAATAAAAAATCAGTGTTTATGAGCATGAAATATTTATTTGTATTACATTTGTTTGATTTTTATTTTTTGAACAATATCAAACTCTCTGGTTTACATGTATACATTAAAAATAAGCTCCAATACTTGTCTTGCTTGGGTAAAGGACTAAATACATTAACAGTCTAAAAGTTGGAAGGGTTTGTTATAATCATAATTCAAACTCATTTTTTTGGGTCTAGATCAAATTTCAGAAAAGATAAAATCCCTCTGTAATGAAAAATCTCCTCTTTGTCTTGTGCTTCAATAAATTAAGGATGTAATTGTAGAAAGTAAACAAAGAAAATACATATAGCTAATCTATGTGTATATAATTTTTTAAAAAGTCAACAGGAAAGAAAATACTAGGTATAATAATTAGTGTGGGATTATTCAGCATCATTAAACACATAGCTTTAAGCCTTCTAGCTTGAGGCCACAGTAAACTTCAGGAATTTCCAATAAAACACACCTGTTATTGGTGCCAAGAGACTATCATCAGATAAATCAGGGCAGACTGTCACCTACAAGTTTTGTGCGAGGGCCAGGACATCTGCAGGAATTAATTGCTAAGGCAGTATTGGTTTTGTTTCTGTTTTTTTTTCCATTGCTATCCCCAGAAAGCGACATCCTGTTGAACACATCTGTAACTGTTTTCATCTGTGCAAACTTAACACTTTTGAAAGAGCTACCTGTGAAATGCTGCATGGAATACATTCAGGGTGAAACTGTTGTAGACAAAATATAACAGAATTATGACACACAAAAGCAAAATCTTCAGTATTGATACTCTGTCATACACAATGACTATAGAAGAGTAAGTCGTTCAAAGTGTAAATTAATGCAGTGATATCTGCTGTAATAGCCATGCTAAAAAGCATCAATTCTGAAGCTCCTGCTCCTCTTTTAATAGAATAATATTCTAGGCAAAAGCACCATTTCCTTTTTTTTGGCGGACATAAGATTACATGTACATTGACCCCTATACATGCTGCTTTTTAAATGCTCTGTTGTGCTTTTATTTCTGAAATATACTTTCGTTTAAAGAGGGTTGCTAGGACCAACACTGCAATTCACAGCTTTCTTTGTTTCAGATGAGCAAAATCAAATCCACTGCAATCCTACTGACTTTGGTAAAATTCTGCATATCCACCTACGGGGCTGGGATCTATGTATCCATATTTATTTCATTTAGTGAGAAAGCCAGCATGGTGTCCGGGGATGCTGCCTGGGAAAGATGGGGAAGTGGTGATTGATCATTTAGTATTTTGTGATATGTGAATATTATAGCATGACATTATCTGTTTTACAGTACTCAAGTGAATATAAAACTTTTTACAGTTCGAAAACAGATATTTAAGAGTTCAGAATTTAATAATAGATTCAGTGCAAAAGTCAGTGATGAGAAAGAAGGGAAAGAAGTAGGAAATAAAAGAATTTTAATAAGCAGATCTTTCAATTACTCAATAGAAGAGTTTGAATTGTTTGGTGGTTCATACAAGACACACCAATCAGACTATACTCGGGTACAAGAAAAGAAACGTACCCATTGAACTAATAGAAGCTCTGCTTTTGAACTACCCATTGTCCTTACTACTGTAATTGTAGTTTCCTCCTCTTTCTTTCTTTCATTCCTTTTCTTATTTGTCTGCGTGTGATTTCCACCCACTTAGCAAGGTCATGACATATGGCATGCTGCAGGACTGGAAATTAAAGACTCACACTTTTAAGAATCAGGCTGAATAAGATAACCGGACAGAGTAAAAGATCCTTTTATCCCACAGTTTCCTCTAAGACTATTCTTTAAATTTGCTCTCAGCAGCTTTTTAAGGTATGCAGATAAAGTTAGCGGCTTGTCACGATTGTCCCTGAGAGGAAACAGTCAGAAAGATGACTAATCTTGTGTGAGGAAACACAAAACTTTCACAGAAGGTGACAAATGGCCTCTTTGGGGGAAAAAATACCAGAAACTGTTTCAAATATAAAAGCTGAGGAAGGGAGGGGAGACATTTTTTAAAACAAAACTATAACTTCACCTAATATGGTGAAATTGCTCTTCATATTTAAAAGCCTTTGAGCACTCTGACAATTTCAGCATTTCAGGACATCACCAGCAATGCAGTCTCTATCAAATGATCTTGTAGATCCACCACCTCAGCTTTCTTGTCAATTTCGTCAGGCCCATCACACATATCCATACGTATGATTGCATCCAAATAAAAAGAGTGAACAGAGGAAGACAAAGACAAGGTGAGTGTGGGGTGGGGGATATAGACCAGGCATGTTTAGCAGTCAGGCACCAAACTTGCACATGACTTAGCTATCCTAGAAAAACCTGTTTGAACCAGCCTTATCTTTTGAAAATTAACATTCAAACATTTCTTATAAAGTTGAACAAGAAAAATATGTTCCTAAGTTAAAGTTTGTTGGATCTACTGGGGAAAGGGGATTCTTATAAAGCAGGCTGAAGAACAATTATCAATAAAAAGAATACATTAGTACCTTGCAATAGGAAAGCTTTGCCAAGCGAGAGAAAGGAAAACTCTACATTTCATTCTCTTCTCTAAAGTTCAACTAAAGGGCTTCTGCAATAGTTGTTGCCCACTTCTTATCACTATTCACTTCACAAATAGCTTTTTGTTCTTGTTTTCTAGATAACCTTAGTGTTATTTAGACAGTTAACTTTTTGTATAGTAATTCAGTACAAGTTGCTTATCACCTTAATACAAGAGATGCCTCAGTAGAAAATTAATCTGAGGGAGATTGCTAGTCTCTTTTTCCCTGATCACTTGTTTGTAAATGATAAAGCAAATAAACAGCTCTTTAAATACCTGTGTCTACTACTTTGTTCTCTTGAAACATTTTATGCTCCTAAGCACAGTATCATATACCTATGATTATGCATCATTTTAATCTAATGCTTTCTTCCCACTGTGAAATTCAGTTGTTCTTCCCAATTTAATGCACAGATTGTTCTGCATGTAGAAAAGAGCAGAAGCTGAGCTGCATTTTGTCTGACTCACAGCTATAAAATACCAGTCTCTACTGAATTGCAGACTGCTATTTAAAGATCCATTGCCCATCTTCTGTTTCAAATGATCAAAAACTAATCTACTTCATCATGTTGACTAACTGAGAGGAAATGAGTTCACAGGCACTGACCTATGTGAGAGAACCGGAGGATCCCTTTCTCGCATTCAGTATCACAGAATCACAGAACTGTAGGGGTTGGAAGGGACCTCTAGAGATCAAGTCCAATCCACCTGGTAAAGCAGGCCCCCTACAGCAGGCTGCACAGGTAGGCATCCATGCAGGTCTTGAATATCTCCAGAGGAGGAGAATCCACAACCTCCCTGGGCAGCCTGTTCCAGTGCTCCATCATCCTCACTGTGAAGAATTTCCTTCGCATATTGGTGTGGAACTTCCTAAGAACAAATTTTGTATGAACAAAGATATGTCCTGGACAAGAATAAAGTAAACATCTGCGTAGTAAGCATGGCTATTTTTGGATCTTGAAGGCAATGCACTAAAGCTGGTAGTGAATAACTGTGATTAACTGTGTGAAAAAAAAAGAATTAAGAAAAATGTGCGTTTGCACGTGTTCCACTTCCCAGAATCATAGAATGGTAGAATGGTTTGGGTTGGAAGGGACCTTTAAGATCATCTAGTTCCACCCCCCCCACTATAGGCAGGGATACCTCCCACTGGACCGAGTTTCTCAAAGCCTCTTCCAGCTTTGCCTTGAGTGACTCCAGGGTGGGGGTATCCAGATTTCATTGAAAGGGAGTGCTAAGTAAATAAGGAATCAATTAAAATACTTTTGAAGTGATCGACTGTCTGAAATTTTGTATCAGAAGAAAAGTTATTTGTCATTCCTGTCCTATTTTAAAACAGTTGCTCAATTACTCAGTGTAGCTTAGATCACCTGTTTTTCTAGAAATCATGCATACCATATGCTAACAATCTAGAAAAAAAATCAGGACTGTAATTATTTGAATAAATTAAAAGAAGAATCTTCACATAGGAAAGAATTCAAAAACAGTAAGAAAGATTTTTAATATCAGTTTTCTGATAGTAGCAGAATTAAAACTTTATGAAGATATTCAAGTAGATAAGTAGGTCTTGTCCTGAGATTTTGTCAAGAGAACAGAATATAAGAAATTACAGAACTTGAGATGAAAAATTGCTGGATGTAACAACTGACAAAAGTTACAGATAGTGCCATGAGGGATGGATGGGTTTCACAGATGGCTAAGGGGGAATTATGTGAGAAATGGCTGAACTTCACAGATAATTGAAGAGGAGCATTTAGAGCATGGGTGTCCAATCTTTTTGCTTGTCTGGTCTGCACTGAAGAGGAATTGTCTTGGGCCACATATAAAATATATAATATAGTTTAAGTACATAAGTAATAAAACTTCTCATTATATATATATTATTAAAACATTAAAAAAGCACAAAACCATAACACTAGTGGGATATTTGACCTTGTTTTTGTGAAACTAACACATCAATATTTGGTTCAATGGAAGTGGTTGCCATTCTTAGTGAGTTCTCAAGGCGTTCACCAGAGATTTTTAATGAAATTTTATTTTTCCTGTGCTTCATCCTTGAAAAAGTTTGTTCACAAAGGTATGTACTGCCAAAAAGTGATGACATGAATGAGGTATGATTGTGAAATGAAGGGTATTATTCTCTGCTAAGACAGGGCTTATAAAAGTCTAGTGAAGAGACATGATCAAATTTTTCGAGTTGAATATCTGATTGCAATTCTACATATTCCATTTGAAAATTCACAGGTAATGTATTTATGTCCACTGAAAATGGAGTCACAAATATACCGAAAGATTTATGATTTTTTAAGAAATCTTGAAATCTATTCTCAAATTCCTTCCTCAAAATGGAAAGCAAGCTTGTGTATTTTTTGCAGTTCACAGGATTGTGTTTGACCAATGTATCAAAATGTATAACATTATTCGCCATAACTTCATCTTGCTATAATTAAAGTTTAATTTTGAACACTATTATAGCTTGAAAGATAGCACAGATAAATTTCACCTTGAAGATGTGCATTTAAATCATTTAAATGAGTGCTCACATCCACAAAAATGTTAAATCTGTGAGTCATTTTTCATCTTCAAATTCTGGCACAATTTTTCCTTTAGGTTACATAAATGACTTAATGTAATTGCGGAAATTGTAAAATCTTTTTAGCATTTTGCCCTGATTTAGCCACATTTCTTCAGAAAAGCAAATGATGTCCCCATAATCATATAAGAAACTTCTGGAATTGGCAATGATCCAGTTACTTAGACTTGATGAAATTCACAGATTTGATGACAATTTGCAGAAATGCTAATCAAAAATATATCACAAAAGTAATTAAAAACATATTGCAAATTATTTTATATTTCTTGTGAGCTTTTTGAGATTTTGAACACTGGAAAATTTGTCAGCGTTGCAGGAATATTCTGGATATTTCTTCTGTGAATGTGTTAATTTATTAAATTATTTTAAGAAATAACACAAGGCCAAGATTAATAGTTAAATAAGAAAGATTACATTTGCTTAATAACAAAAATCATGCATCTGTGAAGACGCATAAGTGTAGGTAGGCTGAATTATTACAATTGTCAGTCACTGCATTTTACTCACCAAGTGATACAAGTGCATATAATATGCAATACATACGAGTTTTTAATTGATAGAATGTGTGGCTGCTGTGAGAGGCAGAGTTATCCTTTCACTGTGCCCTCCCCTCCACCGCATTCTGTTCTCACCTACACAGTCCATGCTCATGCTATGTGCTATCAATTCATGAAAAAAATCAGTGAATATCACAAAATAATGATGAAGTTTATGATCTTGCTGGGCTGCATTACTAGTTGTATTGTTACTCCATCCTACCCTCCTATTGAACTCTACTCTTAGCTATTTTCTACATGTATCTATTTGTATGTATGTGCATGTAGTATTCTCCAGGCTGCACTAGACATTTAGCAAGAGGAAACCAGATTGAGGAAAAATCCAGAAAGAGAGCTGAAAACTGGATAAAGCTCTGCTTCATTTTTACCTTCACCTAGGAGTGGGGAAAGACAGCAGACTCACATCAATCAATGTGGAATGTGATTAATTGTCTGGATCTTAAAGTCCATCAGAACTGACTTTCCCTAACAAATTTTCAAGTATGGAAAATTTACTTAATGTTTCAGTCTAATTATTTGCTCACATCTGATGGGTAAGTATCTGTATAATATTCATATAATGTGCTAAGTTGTCTAAATGAAAAGAAGACCATGAACAACATGTACCTAGGTACACACATATATATATACATATACATGTCACAAGAGAGAAATGTTGCAGAAAAAAAAAATCAACCCACAGGAGTCTGCAAAAGTCATCCCAAAACTCTATTTCTTTGTAATGGGTTCATGTATAAGCACAGGTGTCGAGGATTTAGCTCTCAGGAAGAGCAGCCTGAATAAGATATCAAAGTTGAACTGAACTGAAATTTCAATTTTTATTACTAGTTACATATATATATATATACCTGTGGGAAAGATGAAAACTCTGCTTACAGGAAGGAAATGGAAGCATCTAATCATGTTATTTATAAGTAGGTAAATAAATAAATAATACTTGTCTGTATGAATCAGGATTATGGATTGTGAAAGAAATGGTGAAATAACTTTTTATTTTGGTGTTATTCTTTAATCAGAAAAACAAAAACAAAAAAGAAATCACACAAAACACCTTGAAGTTTCAGTTTGCTGTTTGTTTGCCTGTTTGCTGCTTTGTTTTCAGAATTGAAACTTGTGTTAAATGGAAAAAAAAACCCTAAAAAAAGAGTATATATGAGCCCACCCAGCCTAGCTTTGTCCACATAAGAAAGTTTTCACTGATCACAGAAAATGAACTTAAAATTCCATTTTGCTTCAATTTGTATGACTTCATGATTTCCTCAGAGAGCACGGACTTGTACTGATTTAATTCTAAATGTCCTGTTGTTTCTGCTTTTAGATTTTGTTTGAGTATTTGATTTTGTCCAACACTGAAAAGTGTGCTGACAGCACATTTAAAATAACTGAGTAACATTCTCAAAGATGTCAGATGGCCAAACTCTGAAAAAATCTTAATGTTCATAAGGTTACTGGGAGGTAAGTTCTGTATTTCTAGTAACAATAAAGTTTGACAAATTTTACATTTTTAACAATATGTTGAGGAAACTTTATGTGACTGGCTTCTCCCAGCCTGTAAATGTTTAAGATATATACTTGTGGTATTATTTATGAAATATTTTCCCCTTTTTCATTATCATGGAAATTATCATTATCGTTATTGGCCTGTCTTGTTCAATATCTTTATTGATGACCTGGATGAGGGCATTGAGAGCACCCTCATTAAGTTTGCAGACGACACCAAGCTGGCAGGAAGTGTTGATCTGCCTGGGGGTAGCAAGGCCCTACAGAGAGATCTGGACAGGCTGGATGTCTGGGCTGAAGCCAGTGGGATGAGGTTCAACACGACCAAGTGCCAGGTCCTGCACTTTGGCCACAACAACCCTAGGCAACGCTACAGGCTTGGGCAGAGTGGCTGGAAGACTGTGTAGAGGAAACAGACTTGGGGGTGTTGGTCAATGCTCGGCTGAACATGAGCCAGCAGTGTGCCCAGGTGGCCAAGAAGGCCAATGGCATCCTGGCTTGTATCAGAAATAGTGCTGCCGGTAGGAGTAGGGAAGTCATTGTCCCTCTGTACTCAGCCCTGGTGAGGCCCCACCTCGAGTACTGTGTCCAGTTTTGGGCCCCTCACTGAAAAAAAGACATTGAGGCCCTGGAGCGTGTTCATAGGAGGGCAATGAAGCTGGTGAGGGGTCTGGAGCACAGGCCTTATGAGGAGCGGCTGAGGGAGCTGGGATTGTTCAGTCTGGAGAAGACGAGGCTCAGGGGAGACCTTATTGCTCTCTGTAACTACCTGAAGGGAGGTTGTAGTGAGCTGGGGGTTGGCCTCTTCTCTCTTATAACTAGTGACAGGACGAGGGGGAATGGCCTCAAGTTGCGCCAGGGGAGATTTAGGCTGGACATTAGGAAACACTGCTTTTCTGAAAGAGTGGTCAGGCGCTGGAATGGGCTGCCCAGGGAGGTGGTTGAGTCACCATCCCTGGAGGTGTTCAAGAAACATTTAGATACAGTGTTGAGAGAGATGGTTTAGTGAGGTTATTGGTGGATGGTTGGACTGGATGATCTTGTAGGCCTTTTCCAACCTAGCTAATTCTACGATTCTATGATTCTATGATCATTGTATTATATGCTTTTTAAAGTATTTTAGGAAGATCTTCTGGGCGGAGATTGCTCTCTCTCTCTCTACTGACACATATGCACAGAAGTACTGATGAGAACCAAAGAGATTTAATCACTTTTTTTAAAGCATTGTTCTCAAGCCAGTACAGTTTAGTTGTGCATACCTAAATTTTACTCATATCTATATAAATACATACATATAATTTATTCCATAACTGTGTAGTATTTCGAAAGTACCATCAACCTAACGAGTGACTGACACACATGGAAGGTAACAACTTGTATTTATAAGCCCTAACAAAACCAACCCAGCTACAGAGGTTTGTGTTCTAAAGCTGGTTATGCAGAGCCACTTTCTTACTGCTACCTCCCTAAATAAATAAGTGTTCCCTATGATATTGGGGTATACACTTTGTTTTTTTAAATCTGTCACTAAAATTGAAGCAATAAATGCTTTCTCTGTCAAGAAACATCTTAGGTAATCATTTATAAGATTTCTGTTAGACAAAAACACAGCACATAGGTATTTAATATCACAAAGACTGAACACAAGCATGTTGCCTGCTTTCAGATTCACCAGAGAAGTATTGCTTTCTGTTTGCCCAGTACAGCTGAGTAATTGATCAATGAATACTACTGAGTGAATAAACAGGAGATGCTGTGTGAGCTGATGGGGAAGAAAATGCCTGAGGAAAAGTCCATTCTTTAGAATCAAAACCTACCAGTAACTGCTGTTTTACTGATCTGTGCTTGTGCATCTCTAGAATTCTAGCTGGGCAAAGCAATTTTTATGTCTATATTCCCATAAATAAAGATTGCTTCTTTTCTGTTGCTATTTGTTTCCCTTCCCTCTCCTTTTTGAAATGGTTAAAGGCCACAGCTGGGAAGGGAATATGATCTAATGTTTAGTTGACCAGAAGACAAGGTGCATCCTGTTTCCCTGGGCAACATAACAGGATTAAAAGAATACAATGCCATACGTCAGCTTTTTATATCATTTCCTCCCAGATCTGTGTACAAAAATCGATGAAACTTAGGGCTGAAGGGTTAGACTTGCAGGGAGGTTTTAGGTAGATAAATGTCACCCCGCCTAGGCTCAACACTGAGGGCCCATAGATATCTATTTTTTGTCTCTGTGAATGTTCCTGACATCATATCTGCCTCAGCTCATGTGGTATTGCAAAAAGGATCAGAGTTAATTCCCTGCCATTCACAAAAACAGATTTTATTGCCATGCTCAGATTGTAACTAGATTTCTATAGAGAAAGGCTCGAGAAATCTGTAAGATACACTTCACAATATTACCTATTAATGTTACAAGCACAACACTCGAATGTTGGTGCCCAAGTTTTGGGTTTGAAAAGAAGGAGATACCATTTAGTGTATCAGAATTGTATGCTGAATCATGACAAAGGTAAACAAGAACACTAGGTCAGCTACTCAGGCTGGTTTTAAAAGAACAGGATACCTTCACCATTTGAGTAAGCAAAGTGCCTTTTTGTTTTCCCATGCACACACCAAGTACAAGTTTAGTGTGGAACAGAACTGTGTATGAACACTTAATCACAGACTACAAAGAGAGGTCAAGTGGAGAGATAATGCGGGAATTCAAGATAAATTTATCAGTATGTCATACTCAAGTACTGATTTCTTGTCACGAGGTGCCAGTAGCAATTGTACATTTTCTGATTTGTTCTGTGCACTTCCAGAACTGGAGATTTTAGATCAGTTATAGCTGTGGGTAATAGTTCATGCAAGTAAATTTAGTTTTAAAGTCCTAGCTGTAATGGCTGAAAGACATATACAGGGAAAGATAATTCTCCTATCATAATTTAAATTACTGCAAAATTCCAGATTTAATTTGCAACCACCATAAAACTAGACAGTAACAGTGTTTCCCCTGCAACACAGAACCAAACATATAGACAGATTTTGTCTCAAAGAATGACTGGCGGGACTCTATTAATTTCCTAGGATAAATTCAATTAAAAGAATGTATTAATTTCTGCAGTTTAATTTATTTATACCACTCTACCTGTTCCATGGACAGATAACTCTGTAGGCTTATAAATATTTCACGTCGTAGAATACAAGTCTGGCTTCATTTGCAACTCTTTTTGTGTCACTGTCCTACTTTTTGCATAGTCTGCTTGACAAAAAGTTTCTCTGCCTTACCTACCTGAATTTTATAACAAAAACCTTTGGGACTAATTAAGATTTTTATAGTAAAATAATGAGAGACATTTTCTCTCTCTTTTTTTTTTCCCTAGTTTTGTGCCTTGGGTTATTCTTGGGGCCGCCATAGTCAGATTCAATTTATAGAAGCACATTTGTTGCTCATCTGCATTAATAGAGCATAGTACAATGACAACAACAACAGCAGAACCAAAGATCTTGACAAGTTCTAATATTTTCTCTTAAGCTAAATAATTCCCCAGCTTCTCTCTATGTAAGACTCATAAAACACAACATGTGCTAATTAATGCAGGAAAAAATCCAATTGTTCTGAGAATTTTTTAAATGAACTGAATGATGCCTTTTTAGTAGGCAAATTTAATCTGGCAAGGAGAAGCTGGTAGAATGGGCCAGACCAAAGCACAGAGCTGTGCTCTATCTGCCATAATTATTCATGAAGCCATCAACCATGTAGTCTATATCGGGATATAATTCTTTCATATTTCAGTATTAGGAAACATCCAGCTTATATTCTTCAAGAAGCTGACAAGGGCAGGAGCAGGTGTAATCCCAGTGCCAGCAGGAAGCTTCCAGGAAAATCCTAATTTATCCCCTAACTCCCTAAAAGAAAGGACCAGCAGAGTTCAGGACTGAACGGTAAGAGTCACAGCAGACAACATTCATAGAGTCATCCGACAGAGTGAGGAAAAGCCAATGGCTTCAAGCCATTTTTCTGAAAGAAGACTTAACATTCAGAAAATTGCTGCCACATTCATCTGGGATGTGTCTGGTCAAGATTTAGGTTTCTCATTTTACATGACAGCTGCTATGGCTTTACCAGTTAGTAAATAAAAATAAATTACTCTTTGAGACTATGGGCAAGGGCTTCATGTCCATACAACTTGTCTTTCAACCTCGTGAAACCATGCACTTCAGGCAGGTTGCACTTAACAGGAGTCCACACTTCCACAGGAGTGAGGCCCAAATGTGGAAACTATCTGGGAGAGCATTTGCTGGCACAGGCCAGGATTACATCACAGAATGTGGCAGCAACTAAAAAAATCTTCATGACTGTTGAAACAGGCCTAATTTACAAATGAAGAAGTAGCTGCTGATGGACATGGCAACATCAGTGACTGCCTGCCTCTTCAGCTTTTAAGCTAAGGAAGCATAAAGCCATCTCTAAAGGCTTTCCTCATCTCAGTGTTTCCAGACTCTCAGTTGCCACAGTTGTGCAAAGTCCATGGTGATATTTAGAATCATGGAATCATAGTGTGGTTTGGGTTGGAAGGAACATGTAAGAACATCTAGTTCCAAGCCCCCTGCAGAAGGCAGTGTTGCCAACTGTCAGATCAAATACTAGATCAGGTTGCCAGGGCCCTATCCAGCCTGGCCTTAAACACCTCCAGAGATGGGGCATCCAGAACCATCCAGGCCAACCTGTCCTGCACCTCACCACCCTCTCAGTGAAAACTTCTCTCTAGCATCTGATCTAAATCTTCCCTCCTTTAGTTTAAAACCATTCCCTCTTATCCTATCACCCATGTAAAATGTTGATTTCTCTCTTGTCTATAATCTCCATTTGCATGTTGGAAGGCTGTAATGAAGTCTCCCTGCAGCCTTCTCATCTCCAGACTGAACAAGACCATGTTCTTCATCTAAAACACTATTTTAGATGATAGATGTTTAGATGTTTAGATGTTGTTTTGAGAGACATGGTTTAGTGGGGTTATTGGTGGTAGGTGGATGGTTGGACTGGATGATCTTGTAGGTCTTTTCCAACCTAGCTAATTCTATGATTCTATGATTCTATGATTCTGTCTTCATAGGAGAGGTACTCCAGCCCTTGGATCATCCCTGAGGCTCTCTTCTGGGCCCTCTTCAAAAGCTCCTCATCTTTCCTGTGCTGGTGGCCCCAGACATGGATGCAGTACTCCAGGTGGAAGTTTGTGAGGGCAGAGTAGATAGGTACAAACACCTCCCTCTCCCTGCTGGCCACCCCTCTGTTGATGCAGCCCAGGATGCAGTTGGCTTCCCAGGCTGCAAGCACACACTGCTGGCTCACACTAAGTTTTTCATCTGCCAGGACCCCTAAGTCCTTCTCAGCAGGGCTACTCTCAAGGAGTTCTCTCTGGCCTTCACCTGGACATAGAACCACTGACCACAACCCTCTAGGTGCAACCTTCCAACCAATTCCTTATCCACCAAATAGTCTACCTTTCAAATCCATTTCTCTCCAATGTAAAGATAAGGATGTGGTGGGGTACCATGTCAAAGACCTTGCAGAAGTCCACATAGATGGTGTCAATTTCCTTCCCTTTTGTCCACCAACGCTATCACTCCTTCATAAAAAGCCACAAGATTAGTCAAGCAAGACCTTCAATTGGTGAAGCTCTGCTGGCTGTCTAGGATCACCTTCTCATCCCTCATGTGCCTTAACATATCTTCCAGTAGGATCAGTTTTAGGATTTCCCCAGGCACAGAGGTGAGGCTCACTGGCCTGTAGTTCACCAGGTCCTCCTTCTTCCCTTTCTTATAAGTGAGAGTGATGTTTTGGCCAGACAGATGTGTGGCCAGACAGCACATCTTTTCAAATATGGAGAATGACCTGGAAACCACATTAGCCAGCTTCCTTAGGACCCTGGAATGCGTGTCCTGACCCAGCTCCTAATTTACAGCAGGTTTCGAGAGTTCAGGGCTTTGGTAGATTCTGTATATACTCAGGTATACTTGAGAGACTTTTCCATTGAGTAGTTGAGCATCTGGAGAATTTAGGCTGTTCATGAGTTATCAGTGCTATTTGGGATCTAAACTACTACTACTAAATGACAGCTGGCATGTGAATTAAAAGGACTTAAAAAGACAGCTAATCCATCTCACTTAGATCTCTATTACACTTTTCCAAATATGAATTAAAGTGCTTTATCTCAAGTAATTTTTACTACAGACTAGCTTAAGACTCATTAGCCCGTGCTTGCAGAAGGACAAGAACATGAATACAGGAATTTAGAGCATATACCTTTGTTCTTATTAATATGCTGTAGTACAAGCATTGCCAGACTTGGACAAGGACAGTTTCTGGAACACTGTCAGAAGAAAACAGTGAAGCTGTCTGAAAAACAAGAGCTATGAGGAGCAGCTGAGGGATCTGGAGTTGTTTAGACTGGAGAAGAGAAGGCTAAGTGGAGATGTCATCATTCTCCGTTGTGGAGACCTGACCCCTGAAAGGGTGTTTTGGAAGTGGCTGTCAGTCTCTCTTCTCAAGTGACAAGTGATAGTACATGAGGAAATAGACTCAAGTTATGCCAGCAGACATTTAGATTGGATACTAGGAAGAACTTATTCATGGAAAGAGTAGCTGGGCATTGGAACAAGCTGCTCAGGGAAGGGGTGGAATAGCCATCCCTTGAGATATTTAAGAAATGTTTTAGAAGTGGACTTGGTAGTATTAGGTGATGATGGGAACTGATGCTTTTACAGGTCTTTTCCAACCCAAAGGATTCTACGTTTCAGTGATTCTATGACTTAACCAACTTGAACCTCGGAGTCCTGGAGTAAATCAGCACCATCTCACCCCCTGGCTATAGCTGTGCAATTCCTTTTACAAGTGTGGGTGCTAGCATGTTCCAAACCCACCAGTAACTCCCAGAAGCAAAACTTTTGGACACAGTGGTGCAAACAGCTTTACATTTCTCCAAAGTCATGGCAACTGTTCTGTCTTTCACTGGTCTCCAGCTGTATGACTACTTCTTTGTCAAATTTCATTTCTTTTACAAGGAATTAATCCTTGAGGATGATGTCATTTGCTGTGCTGCCTAAAGATTGATCTGGGTCATATCCCCCTCTGTTCTTGGTGCTCTCTGCCATAGGAACTGCCATGCTCATCTTGAGAAATTGAGTGATGATGTGATATGGAAAAATGCTCAGTGGGGAATAAGCTGAAAACAACTGAGACATTTTCACTTAAAGTCAGATTTCCAGAGGTACTTACTGTTAGCTCCTTACTGTGCAATCAAACCCTCAGTAGGAGTCTGCTGCTAATTGTGACATTTTTCAGTAAGATGCTTGTAGACAGGTCACAAGAAATACATGTTCTTCAGAACATTTTAATAGAAATAATATAGTATGCATAGTAAAGGTTTGCCTTCTTTCCCTTCAATTTCAACTGAAAAATCCATTTACAGTATTTTAGGAAAACTCTTCATAAAGCAGAACACTTTAAACTCAGACATATTTTCAAATGGTTAATGTAATATAGAACAATAACAAGTCTTGTCTCTTCAATGCTCTCATTAGTCCATTCAAGAAATTACAGAAATTATCCCATTGACTTCAGAGCTATGGATGGCATGTGTTTGAAGCTTAGTATAAAATCTATTCTGTTGGATCAAGACTGTTGAATTTTTTAATTCATAAATATATTTCTTTAGAAAAAATATGTTTGGATATGCCACGGTATAGAGTTAGAAATTAAGAGGCAGTAGAGAATGGTCTATCTAAATTTTCTTGTCTTTAGTCTCCCAATTAAGTAATTAATCCATAATAGGCACTCGAGTCTGTTTGGCCGTAAAATTCCTATGTCACACCTTTGCTTCAGCCTGTCAAATCAGGCTGTAGTTGAGCGTGGGGATACAAAGCAAGAAAATCACTTTCTGTGATGCAGTGAAGTAATATAACACTCCTGAAATAAACTATTAGACAAAATAATTATATTTAAAATAAAGAAACAAATGAACAACAACAACAACAACAACAAATTTGTTCCTCCGTTAGAAGGTTCTTTGTTTATTTTTTAAGTATACGGAATATTTACAAATGATCAGTGTCCTATTATTAAGTGATTCCAGGCCTGCCCTTAGTTAGAAAGTACTCAAAATACTCTGAGAAAGTCTTTCCAAATTTCTGCTCCAGTTTTGAGTAAAGAGTTCTTGGAACTGTGTTTTCCCTTTTGTTGATGGCAAAATCCCTGAAGACAATGATTACCCATTTACAGAAGCTGTCTTGTATCATATCTTCAGTCATGTTTGTGTGGCTGACAGGCGGAACAATCACTAGCTGGTGAAAGATCTGATAAATCGTTAATTTGAATATTAATTGAGTCTTTCATCTGACAATCTCTTTCTTATATACAACTTAAGTAGCATATCAACATCTACAAAGGAGGTAGGATAGTACAACTGAAATTTACCTCTCTCTGGACAAGTAGAAGTTGTATGTCACAGTTTGCAAAATATGTAAGTGACTTAGGAATTTACATGTCATTTTTAGGAGCAATGGACAATTACAGCTGTATGAAACCCTATACCTAATTTAGTTTAAATGCAGTTAAGTATACAGCCTTGAAGGCTTCTTTGGAACTTGTACAGTATGTGGAAAGATGGGAGCATTTTAACTCAAAACTTCAATGCAAATTTCAAGAACAGGACATATATATATAAGTATTATTTAACGAGGAAACTATTTGGCGAGCAAATGCATTTAGATTTAAAAGTAGAGCATTGTACTTTCTTCTTGAAGCAATTACTACTTTTTCTGTGAAGTGAGAGGGAGTGAATATCCTGCATAAAACAAAGGAGAACATAAGATGGCCACATTGCTACTGCTCTAGCAGCCCGTATTGTACACTGCAAAAAATTATTTAAATATATTTTGAAAGTAATAATAATTAAAGACAGGCAGGCAATTGGAAAATATGTTAATAATAAAACAAAGGTAAATGAAGATAGATGGTGTCATAGTAACTTGATATCTTTCTGTGATAAGATAACTGATTTTCTAGTTAAAGGACACACAGTAGATCTAATCTGTCTGAATTTCAGTAAATCTTTTGGTATGGTGTCAGATAGAAAATTACTAGTTAAAATGGATAACTAAAAATGTAATATGAGTAAAAAACTGGCCAAGAGAGACAAAAAGGATATTATTAGAATGGGAAATTTCAGGAAAGAGAAAGGTTACTCATGGCATCTTCAAAGACTGATCTTGGGATTAATCTTATTAAACACTTTCATTAAGATCTTTGTGCAAAATAAGTATGAACTAATGTAACTGATAGTTGAAAAGGTGTTGAGAGGTATCTTGTGTGTAGTGGGGGATGGAAATATCCTACAGGAAGAGCCAAATGACCTTGAGGACTTACAGAATAGAGGAAAATTTAATATAACTGTGTACATGGTCGTGCACTTTTACACTGATAACAAGATTTCATGCTTTACTTGGAGGCCCACATTTGAAAACGAGTGAGAATTATGTGAGCATTTTAGCTGATCCTCATATAATGTGAAAATGGAAGTGTCTGACCCAAGATGAGTAAGGTATATCCAAAGGAAATATTCTTTCCTTTATCAGTAATATAGAAGGGCTACAAGAATGATAAAGTTAAATGAAGCTCAATTTTATGAGTAAAAACTGGAAGAGTTATGACTGTTCAGCTTGAAAAATGGAAGACTAAAAAAGATTGTTGTTGTTACTTGCCTATGAACTATTACGCTAAAGACATAGAAAACAAAATATTCAAAAATTTCCAAAGAGAAAATTTGGACTGAGAATCAGAAAGGTGTTCTTAACCATATACAGACTGACATTCAGCAACCACCTTTCAAAATGGTCTGCATGGGCAAAAGACTTAGTTTTAAGCATCCCTTCAGTATGTATCTAGCTGACAGCAAAACAGAGGCATGGACTTGAAGGCTCAGAAGATGCTATCCAAATCTGTCATTCATAATTCCTGTAAACTAATCACGTTAACTTAATTCAGGAAGCTTAATTTTCACAACCAGTATTTATAATCATATTTCATGTGAAGTTATATTTACTATTTTATTTACTCTATATTGTCCTTGTAGTTGGATAGAACAAGTCATCTTCAGGATCATATTATAATCATGATTGAGCTAAAAATAAAACCTAAAAGTTTGATTTGCCTTTCATCTGTACCACTATTTTTTTATTAGGATGGTATATCCCCTTTAACATTGATGGTTATTCACTTCAGTAAGATAAGAATCAGATTCCAGAATTTTGACTCACATTTCTTTCTCTAACTGTGATAGTCAACTGAACCCCTGATATATATATGTATGTATGTATGTATATACATATCAGCCCTAGGCAGAGCATATATTTAAAATTGATTTACCAGAGTATTTCTCAAGAGACTAATATTCCCTGGATTGCTTTTTTTAGTTTAGTTTAGTTTTGTTTTGTTTTGTTCTCTTTCGTTTCTTCTTTCGGTAGTCATAGACTGTATGACATTAGCTAGCTCGGAGGTGCAAATGCACCCCAGAGGAATAGCCTTATTTATTTTTTATAGTATAATTGATTATTTTGAATAATGTATGTGATGTCTAGGTAATGAGTGGAAAAACAATGTCTAAGCATGACTTGGTACCATTTTCTATAGAGTCTGAGATTTGACAGCATAACATATGAGGTTGGCCTCGCAGGACAAGATAAGTGACAGATTCTTTTCTGTAAGTAAGAGTCATTTATTCCATCACCCCATTAAGAAAAATAATATGAATATGCAGGATTTTAACTGCACTGTTTTATCTGAGATACTAATATAAGAATATTGTACAGATTATGGCGGAAAACATTTTGAGATGTTTTATCAGAAAGAGAAGAATAAGTGCCTCTGTGAAAAGAACAAGAATTGAAACTCAGTCTTTAATAAAAATAATATTTACATATTTTTAATGGAATTATAGCTGGTTCCCTGCTTGAATTCTGAGATGTTATGGGAGCTGTGGTATCAACTGCAGTTAGAATGGGCTCATCTAGTAACAACAAAAATTGTCCCTATACATCCTACACAAAGTGTGGTAATGCTTGGGATCATCTTTGCTGTTCACCAGGCTGCCTCCTAGACATACACTGGCTTGGAGTTTGACCTTGGGCAGCAGGTCTGGTCATACAATGTCTAACTCAATTCAGCAGGATAACTTTTACCCTAACTGCCTGGAGGGGCCTGTATAAGCAGCCAGTGTTTAGAACAGATTAACTTTTGCAAATGTGATCTGTGAAATATCAAAATTAATTATCTTTAACACTGTCAGCTGTACCTGTAGCAAAAGGAATATATGAGAAGTGCACAGTGAATATGTTTTTGTCACATTTTTTGGTTACAGCTTGTAGGTTGCTGAAGGGAAAAATGAACAAATTGATGGATTTGGTTATGTGTGAAATGGGTAAGTAACAAGGGAACTAGAAAACCTTTTACATTTCCAGAGATCAGAACTCCCAGCCTACCATATAATACTCCATTCCAATTTCATTCAGCTGTGATGGAGGGAAAAATTCCATAACATTGGTGTGCACTTAATTGTCACAGGGAAATAAAATTACAAAGTTTAGTAATACCATAAAAATGTGTGGCGTTATGCAAGAACTTAAAATTACATGCCCTCTAAAGTAAAATTATTATACTACAGAGGCTCGCAAAAGCTTTCAAACTAAGCAGTATAATCTCACAGTTAAGAGCTTTAACTTCTGGTTGAGAAAGAATAGAAACACAAATGCCACTGCAGTTAGGACCAAACAGTACAACAGACTCCAGGTGAATTTTTATGTGTTTTTCAAATGCCTTTCTTATACTAATGGTGCTGATAAAAACATAAGGAATAATATTTGCGTTTTCTGTGTGCAGTTAAGGCATTAACAGTAAATTCACAATAAAGTAATGTGCAGTATTACACGGAAACAGGTATGCACAACCCACTGACAACTTTCAATCAGTTGAAGAACTCAGGGAAAGAAGAATTTTTATTTTCCTAACCCCATCAAGCTAAAAGTATGTATTCTCCATTGTATCAAGAGTATCATCAACCAAATATTATCTGTGTAAAGATTTGAGTGATGGAAAAGAAAGACTTCTCAGGTACTAAAGAATATATCAAAATGATAATGTGTAAATATTATGATTTAATCATTGGGTCACTGGAAATATTCATACTTTAAACTGTCTTGTCTCTCAGAACAATGTCAGCAGAGTCATTCCACACAAGAAGCAACTGATCAGTCTGCATTGTATGAGCAGAGATTGGACTGGAGCACAGGATGCTGTAAACAACTCTCACTTTATATTGTTGAAAAGATTAAGCAAATCCATGAGCAGAAAATATGTATTCTGGATGATACCAACCCAGTGCACTTTGGTCCTTTGTGATCCCTGCTGTGAAGTTTTAGGACCCCTCAAGATTATCCACTGAACTGTGAAATAGATCCATGTTTTTTCAAGCTGATGCAAGACAGTGAAAAACTACTATTGACTTCTGCCAACAGAAGTTATCCATATCCCCTTGACAGAAATGAACCAAATAGCTTTTTTGAAAAGCACATATCTGTAACCAATGTAAAGAAAATGCAGTAGTCTGCAGTCTAGAAACTCAGACTTATGTCTAAAGGTGTCCAAATCTATCATCTAAATGACAATGTTCTTCTGTAGAAAAAATATACAACTGCTTTTGCAACAACAGAGCTTACAACAGAGATAACAAATCTTTTCAAGTCCTAGACTAATTTGTGAATCATGAAAATCTCAGCAGGCATCTTCTATATATATATATTAGCCACTGTATTTGCATTGTGCCGGGAGATGTGACACCATGCAGCATTCTGTGCTTGGGAAACTCAGTGTGAAAACTGTTGAGTTAAATATCTGTTCTAAAGTAGAGGATCGATTCATATTTTAGGAGAAGATACCTGCTGTATTTTGGTTATTCTAGTGATTTTCTTTGTGTGTGTATTTTTTCTTAAACTTGTCACAGTTTGTAATGACAATTAATTAATACATGAGTATTAAGACTATGTGTCTGTCCTCTACATTCCAGGTGAATGCCCTTATCTTATCTTCAACTGGGACAAAATTGTCTTCTTCAGATTATCTCATATGATGCTCTGTTTTGGTTCAAGGAGAAAAACTACACTGATAACACACTGATGTGTATAGTTGCTGCTACACAGTGTTGCACAGCACCAAGGCCATTCTCAGCAAAGGGCCTAAGGAGCTGGGAGGGAACAGAATAAGGACAGCTGACTTAAACTGGCCAAAGAGATATTCCATACTATGGAACATCATGCAGAAGGAGTTTTGAAGGGGGTGGAAGTTCATCTCATTCGCTGCTGCTGCTCAGGGATCTAGCTGGGCTTTGGTGGGGGTGGTGAGCAAGACCTCGTGCATCACTTGTTATATACATACATATATCCATAATAATAATAATAATTATCCTTTTCTCTTTCTCTATCTTAGTAAATAATTTTATCTCCATCCACTTTGTTTTTTTCCTTTTGATTCTCTCCCCCATCCCACTGGAAAGGGGGTGAGCTAACTACTGTGTGGTGCTGAGCCATCCATGGGTTAAACCACAACTGCTTCAATCACTGAAGTAAGATTAGAGTAGCTACTTTCCTCACTCAATATATCAGTTCAAAATACAAGAAGCTGGAAGACGTGTGCAAGAAAAAACATGCACTGAACTAGACTGACTTGTGGTCTGAATTCTTAGGGCCATATTTGTATTAGATTATATATATTGTATATACAATGTTGTCTATATTGTTTAAGATTAAGGTGGAAGTTTGACAAAGATCATTTTCTCAGCATCCGGATCTTGGCTACTGTAAGCGTGCTGTCCCCTCCTCTCCTGGCTCCTGTCTATCAATACCAGTATGTTCACATGACAAGGTGACAAGAACCTGGACTGAACAGACCTGGACAGTGCACAATTAACACTGTTTATCTAAAGCATGACCAGAAACACTGGTAAAGCCTATAGAAGACTTTTCACTTTTGAAAAGGAAAATATAGAGATGAAGATATGTAATGTGTATCTTAATGCATAGCACTATAATCTCAAAGTTCTTGAACTATAGAAGCTTTTTTAAGAATAAATGTTGAAAAATATACGCTACTCTTTTTACCTTTCTAATGTCTGGATAATTTAAGTAAGGGCCTGTAAGATTAACAGTAATGCATTATCTCCTGGCATCTTGCATACATAGAGTGCTTTGTTATTTGGTGATTTGGCTTTTCATCCTTTTTTTCCCCCTTTTTTTTGACTTTTTTTTCTTGTAATGTTTTTGCACGAATTAAAAGGTGTTTTTCTCAAGGTGATACGTTTTGATTTCATAGTCAGATGCCAAATTATGAATTGAACTTGATATTTTGTTTCATGTTCATTCATGATAAAAGTATTTTGATATTAAATAGCAAAGCTTTCTGTGAAATTTAATTTTTGTCACAATCTCTAAGCATTGCTATACAGGATGCTTACCTTTGTGAATAAATTCATGGACTACTATACCTCACTTTTCCCTATCTACAAAGGAGGGATAATAACACTTATCTATGTGACAAATGAGATAAGCAGCTTAATTTATTAAAGTTTGTAAACTGCTTTGAGATCCTCCATTAAAAGTTTCTGTGCAAGAAGCAAGTAATAGCAGCCATATCATAGAGGAAACTAAACTTTTAATTTTGCCAAAGTTCCCAGGGTGAAATGATAACTCTTTAATGAGATTAAGGACGTGTTTGAGATTGGCAAGTTTATAACAAATCCTCAGTGGATACAAGCATGTAAAGCTGTTTGGCGTAACTTTTTGCAATTGCATTTGTAAAAGTAATTGGATATTATGAGACTGTGAATAGTGAAGAAATGCAGTTGGGAGTTCTAAGCTGTGAATTACATGTCATTTTTTATTGCATAGATGTGAGTGTTGCTGCAGTGGTAGCATTTGAATGGGCTTTCTTTCAGATGATTTATTAGCATATGTACAGTATTTGACTAGCTTTATGTTTATTTACTGATACTCATAACTGCTATTTGATCACATGGTAATAAGAAGAAATACTCATAACACACTGATTTAAATGTGTATTTTTTCCTATTTGAAGTAAACCTGATATTCCAGAACATTTGTAATCAATGTTTAGAGGACATAGAGACTCAAAAGGATGCTGTTGAGCCTAGGATGAAGTTAGAAGCTTATACCTCTCATTGATTATTAGATTTCTCTATATGAATGGATGGAAAGAGCTGAGCTGTCTGTTGCCTTTGGCTTAAGAACCAAAGGTAGGTCTATTTTGAAAAGAAACATCACTATCTGAGATGACCTAATATGTTTTAATGGAATAACAGCTTTAGAATAGAAAGCCTGCATCCATTCATGTTTTGACAGTTTGCCGTTGTTTTTTTTTCCATATCTAAAAGTTTAAATGTGAAGAAAACTATTTAAATTCCAATGGAATAAAGTGCACAGCTTTGTTGAACATTGCATATTTTCAAGAGATGTTACACCTGAGAATTGTCTTCTATAAAAAGAATAAAACTAAAATCCACAAGGTCAACAATGACTCAAAGCTGCATTATTTACAGATATGCATCTTCATCATATCTTACATGTCATAAATGTGACTACTCCTGTGTCTTGGTCAAATATAATTTCAGCATAGAGAAGTAAAGTTTAAAAAATACAGCAGGATTACTGCACCTTATTATTATTAGTGGCAGTCCTGGTATCTGCAGTCATATTAATATTGCAGTTTTAGTAGGAAACCAATCCAGTTATGAGGAATATTTTTGCAACACAGAAATCCAGTCTTGTCCTCAGAAATAGTCAGCATCTTCAGGGTCAGCTGAATTGTGCCCAGAGCAGATTTAATGCTGTCTCTGTCTGACATAGCTTTGAGCAGCCATAGTTTTTGTTCCTGTCCATAGGGTCAGGAGCCCCAGCTGCCTGTTTCAGATGCTTCTCCTGATGCTAAGTGTTGGGGTGAGGGTGAGCTGCCTGCTTGTCTCCCTTCTTCATCAATCTTTGCCCTGTGAGAGATGTAGAAGGCCTTTTTGCCCCATTAGTCTAGACACAAGAAGCCTGAATATCTTCTTATACTCTGCTAGTATAAAATGACCTCAAAATACTCTTAAATTACAGTGAGCCATATATTTACTTCCAGTTAAGGGCTCTTTTTAAGGCTCTTTGCCAATGTAGTGCCAAATGTAAATCACAGCCAATATAAATCAAGGTCCATTTAACATATGATGTAGGGTGGAAATTAGAAAGTTTAGAATCAAGTTAGAAGACCCTCAGACAAATTTACATTCTGGTGCACTAATACACAGTATCATTTACCTCCTTTTATTAAGGGAATTTGTTAACTCCTCAGCAGATTTTTTCCTTGGTGGTGGGTTTAAGTAATTGCAGATTTTCTGAATCATGTTAATTTCACAGAAAAAAAAGCTAAACATATTTTAAAATAAAACTAAACGTTTACATTAAAAGAGGAAAATAAATGGGATGAGAGAAAGGAATTTCTCATTCTTCACTCACTATTTGCTACTATCTATCTAATCGTATTTCTCATTTACAAAAAATGCAGCCTGAGTTATAAGCTCATGTTTTATGTTATGACTTGAAGGCAGACTATGGTTTGCTCTTTTGTGTTTTGTTATTAACAGCCTTGTTAATCCAGTTGGATAATTGAACAAAGAAGCTTAAATCTATATGACAACAGGAGAGAAACTATTTTTCCATGGTTTGTTAGACAAATAACTAAACTTAACACTGTCCCATGACAGCAGCTTGTTGTAAGTGGATCTAAACACAGATTTATTTATTCTATCTATTCTACCTACTCTAACTAGGTATGGGATTTTGCAGTTCATGCATCCTCAGTCTTGCAGCTAGTTCTGCTCGTATTTATCCTCCTTTCTTCCCAGCTATTAACCTCAGTTTCTTCATTAATGCTACGGACTTTTCTTGGCTTCACACCATAAGAAGGTAAACAAAGCATCAAGAAAATAAAAAGAGCTTCAAAAAGGAATTTCCTAGCCGTCGACACTCGTTTGAAAACCATTTGATCACAAGAAGATGAATTTTCAAAAACTGAGCAAAATAAAGCATTTTAGAAGCCATTTTTTCATGTGTCTTATTTTACCTATGCTTTTAGTCTGCTCAGTCATTGGAAACAGTTTTCTTATTCTCTTTCTGGTTTTCAGCGAGGAAGAATGATTCCTCCCATGACAACATGACAACAAATAAGAGTCTCTTCTACAGTACAGTATCAATTCCCATCTTCCAGTTCTGTACTCTTATTAAAATATCTAGCATTTCTTTTTTAATTTTATGCTCTTTTTCTTTTTTTAATCTCACAGATGATTAATCAGCTGTTCCAGTGCTTGATTCCACTACATAAAAATTATCCTAGGCATTACCCCATATTTTATGTTTCAGGATATGTTCAGTTTAAATATGAGTTTAAATACCCTCAACCATAGTTCAAATCCTAGGTGCAAGAATTTTCTCAGATATATTTGAGGGGAAAGTTGGGGACAGATGCAGCACCAGATGAGGAAGAATGATTAAGGAATTGCCAAGAAAGAATGAAAGACAGATTGAGGTAGCCAGATGTTCTTTGTCATATCTCACAAAGATTATAACCCCCCTTTGAAAAAATGAATAAATTAAAATTGGTTTTAATAGGTACAAATCAGTAACTAACAACTACTACCAAAATATACATGGTCTCCCACAACATCCTTCTCTCTAAATTGGAAAGATATGGATTTGATGGCTGGACTGTTTATGAGGAACTGGTTATGAGATCATACCCAGAGAGTGATGGTCAATGACTCAATGACCGGTTGGAGATCAATGAAGAGTGGCATCCCTCAGCAGTCAGTACTGGGACCAGTGTTCTTTAATACCTTCATCAATGACATCCACTGTGGGATTGAGTGCCGAGTGCATCCTCAGCAAATTTGCAGATGACACCAAGCTGTGGGGTGCCTCAGCACACCGGAGGGACAGGATGCCTTTCAGAGAGAACTAGACAGGAAGAAATTTTTTTACAGTAAGGGAGGTGAGGCACTGGAACAGGCTGCCCAAATAGGTGGTGGATGCCCTATCTCTGCAGTACTCAAGGTCAGGCTGGGCAGGGTTCTGAGCACCTCATTTAGCTGTAGGTTTCCTTGTACGTTGTAGGGGAGCTGGACTAGATAAAGATTAAAGGTCCCTTCCAACTCAAATGATTCTATAATTCTATAATTCCATAATTCTATAAAGGATATATCTTTTTTACATTTTATAAAGTGATTTTATTTCTTCACACACTGGTAAAAGCCTTTTTCATCATTTGTATGATGCCACATGCCTGTTTGATTGCCTACTTTGTTCTGTTTCAGTACAAGGTTGTCTTTTTCCCCAGTTCTAGAGAATTAAAATGCTCGTTTGAAAAGATTTTCCTAAGGTATAGCATTACCTTTACTACAGCTTATGCCCGTTTATCTCTAATAGATATCAGAACATTTCTCTAATTTTCTCATTCTAGCGCTGTTACATATTAAAGTCTGTTATCATATTTACCCTTATTATTTTCTATTCTGGTCTTCTAATTTCTTATTTCCTAGTGTCTTACCATGCTTTGCCATTGAATTCTGATGATGCAGACTCCTAAAGACCTGAGGAAATTTCTGGTCAGGTTCATGGAAAATCAATATATCTCTTCTACTTTCTCTTCCAAAAGGCTGAAGGAGACTAAAGAACATCAGTAACAGACTTCTGTGTCTACAACTCATAGATTTATGGCTTCTTTAAAATATGCTTTTCTGGAATTAGAGGATTCTATATTTCACAATGGAAAGCTCTTTCTTATGATGAATTCAACCTGCTTGCAAGCTGTCCTGTTATTTTCACATTCACAGTCAGTCCAGTTGTCACAGAAAAAAAGATGTAGACAGATTTTCCTTCTGTTTATCATACATATTTTCCATCTGAAGAGTCTTTTTGTTATTTAGCCATTATATTTATAGTCTATATTTTCCTTTATTTTTAATCAAAACAGGTGCCAGGGGATCTAACCCTGCATATGCACGTTCTATGAACTCAGACAGGAGACCAAAGAATTTCCAAATTTCTTTTGGTATATTGGTGATTTCCTAACACTCATTTGGCTTTCTTTTCTATACATATTTTTCTTCTAATTCTTTATGAGAGTATATGAATTTACCACTCTTCTTTTCCGTATGCATATCCTTTAATCCCGAAAGGAGATTATGTAAAACAGAAAAAAAGTCCTTGAAAGTTTTTCTGACCTTAACACTGTTTTTTCCAACTCTGATAAATTATGAATTATCTTCTTTCCAGATATTTAATCTCTGTGACTTTATGGCCAGGGTTGCCATACAGAATCTTCTTTTCATAGCACAGAGGCATTTAAAGGCAACAATGATAAAGATCAACTGAACATGAGTCTGGTTAGAAAGGAATTTATTATGAGAATCATCCCAAGTGGATCTTTGTCCTAACCACTAGACAATAAGTGTCATTGTTTACCACGAGTTTGAGTTTTTGTTCCCTAACTTATCTAAGTCTGTGCATAGATCTTATTATTTAAAATATCACTTCTTTTTCTTTCTTCTATTATCTTCTTTGTGCTGGCTGTCTTTACTTATGCTGAATAAGTCCATGTGTAATGGACAGTTTTGAGATGAGAACCTATCATAATCAATATAAGTTAAGTATTACTTATACAAAGATACTAAACATAAAAAAATAAAATAAAAAATATCAAATTTATATGTCACAAGTTTTTATTACCTGATTTGAATTCTTTTTTTTTTTTTTTTTTTCTTGACAAATCAAGAAATGTTACTGTTTTAGAAAAAGGACTCAGAAACTAAAATTTTACTACTGGGTCACTCAAGATCATTTGCTACATAATGTTACAGATAAATACAGAGTACTGATAAAACTAGCTAGAGAAGGGGCTGTAAAGTAAGGTCTTGTTTGGTAAAGTATAAAAAAGCCTGACTCTTAAAGAGACTGAGTTGTTTTTCCACTGCTTTCCATCCTATACAGCCATTTGTAACAGTAACAAAAAGTGCGAAGCAAATACCAAATACCATGACAGAGAATCACAGTCAAATAAACAGCCCAGAAAGGAATACTTAAGGCAATAGGTGATTTGATACATATTGTTTCTACAAGGAATGTGTTCACATTTCACTTTCTCTAGAAAGAAGTCCCAGAAGTATAATTAAGGCAGTTACTATACATAAAATCATCTAATGCTACTTTCTATGGTATTCAAGTCCTATTCCTCAGGGAAACAGGAACTTCCAAAATCTGAATGCGCTTCTATTGCTACTTTCCATATACTTTTGGTCTAAAGATGTAGAATGTCCTTCCATTGTTGCATTCATTAAATAAAATGACATTGATAATGACAAAAACTGCTTAGAATATGTTTATACAATGCTTAAACACCTGGCAACAGTTAGGACTTCCATATGGTGCTTCTTACAGCAGTTTAGCTACTTGGTAACTATACAACAATAACCCAGGTATGTATATGTGACCTTACATTATTCTGAAGTCATTCTGGTTTGAAAAATTTATATTTACATTTTATTTACAACTTATTTTTTAATCCATCACATCTAATGAAAACAACTCTGTCTCTTTGTGCCTACCAGGAAGCAAATGATCTTCAGTGAAGTAACTATAGAAAGACATAGATAAATTCACTACTGAGTACTGTTGAGAAAGTTATGAAGAGGGAACACTTTGGCCCCACACATCTGAGAGATATTTTATCCAGAACCACATATTCTCCTTTTTTGTTCAATATTGATTACAAAGTCTTAGCTGCCTTACACCTGTTTATTATTCAGCCAATTCAGAGAAACTCACTTGACAAGAAGTATTTGTAGTATATGACTGCTTAGTCTCCTTGGTTTTTTAGTCTTCTCCATTTGAACTGTGTTTGGTCACATGATGTTGTCTCTGGTCTTCAAACTTAGCTAATGGCCAGCAAAAGTGTATGAGTAAATCACTGCTAACTCAGTCCTTCTAAGAGATGCCAGACAAAAAAATGCTCTGCATATAGAAAAGAAAGGGACAAGGAGAGAAAATTAAAGATCTCTGTTGGCTTCTTCTCTAAAGGTCAGTACTGCAACCAGACCATATAGAAAATGTTTGATTTCTTGCATGACAGAGGGAAAAAAGAGAGACATGGATTTTGTTGGGAAGAATAATTTGTTGTTCTGCTCTTGTTTTCTTACATTTGTCTGTGTTGCATGTGCTTAGCTCACAGCACGGTTAATATCACAGCAGTTCTTATTGTGTGTTTCTTCATTTCACCAAGTTGCTCAGGACTTTACCTAGCCTTGTCCTGAAAAACCCCCAAGGATGTATAACAAAATTCTGTACAGTTGGCAATACTTCTTATTCGAGCACTGTGTCTCCTTTCTCAATATCAGTCCAGAAATGTGCTGTATTTCCTCTTTGTCAGAGGTTGGTATCATACACTAAGAGAACAAAGGCACCTTACAAAAGCATTAATAAGAGTTTGTAGTAGAAGAACAGTAAATCTACATTAGGTATCTAGGCTGGGATCTGACCTTACAGGGGTATAAGAAAAGGCTTATCTGATCCCCAGAGTGCCATGGTCACAGCTGGAAATGAAGACTTGAAAAATAAAGTTTATGATAGCTACTAATATTACAAATTGTAGCACTGTGGAATAAATCACAGGAGCCATGAAACACAACATATGGTACCCTGTTTTCAGCCAAATGATTTATTCATGAATGTTCGTAATTCAAATGAATTGTCCATGAATATTCATGGTGCTCCTTTGTAACTAGATATTGTAAGGAAATCTAGGCTAATTACAACAGAGGCTCTTTGGTAGCATTTGCATAGTGGCAGTGGGAACATTTTGGAAGTTGGAATTCCTTATTGCAGTCCCAGCTGCAACTACTTCATGTGATTGAATGCATACAGGGGTCAACAAAGCAAATGTGTAGTAATGCTTGGATGTAGTCTGTTGGCATCTACCCAGCCTATTTGTAGAATATGCACCATTAAACCATGAATATTACATAACTTACTGCCAGTAGAATAGTAGACATTCATGCAGAGCAAGCCTTAAGCACAAGCAAGTCAAGTGGCTTTTAGGCTATGTTCCAGTAGGCACAAAAGGTCAATTTCTGCTCACAGTTACATTAGTGCAAATTCAGTGACTTCAATTAAGTTACTTTGGTGTGAATGCAAACCAAATTTGGCCCTGCCTACAGTCTCATAACTCACATGCTGATAACTTCCTCATGCAGTAAGAGCACCAGGAAACAAATTATAGCATGATTCTTTATTTATTTCCAGTGACATAAGTTCAGGTTAAAATGTAATAAATCTGGCATTGCATTATTTCTTGTTTTCTCAGAATCATCAGCAGGAAAGGATTTTTTTTTTCTCTCTGTTCCTCTCATGCTTAAAAAAGAAAAAGAGGGAGAGAGGGAGAGAGAGCAAAAGAGTGGCATCCTGTATGGAATTGTTTGCAAACTTATATAGAAAAATCTGAAAGGGAGTTGTAGCTTTGACACTGATGGTAAGGAATAAAGAAGTATGAAACAAACATAATAGCTGGGTCTTTGTTCATTCTGAGAATGGCAAGCAAGTAAGATCCTCAGGGAATTCTCAGGCTCATGTATTCTATTCAGACAGTTCTGATAATTTGGTGTTCAGAATCATAGAATCACAGAATGATTTGGGTAGAAGGAGCGCTTAAAGATCATCTAGTTCTAAAACCTCTGCCATGGACAAGGACATCTTAAAATTGACCAGGTTGCACAAAGTCCCATCTAACCTTACTCAGAACACTTCTGATGATGGGGCATCCACAATAACATGACCCACATAATTTTTCCCTACATTTGTTGTACCAAGACCAGGACACTAGATAATCTAACTTAATTTAATGATGAAGAAGCAAGGATGCATTTCTCTTAAGGCTGATGTCTATGAGTCAAACAACAATATCCAATCTTGCTATCTAAGATATGAGCACTAGTATGGCATAACACACAAGACAAATGTCTAAAACAGAGTATATAAATCACAAATATAAAGAGTTTCTAAATAATGAAAAAGCTCAGATATAGATGTTAATGCTTACAATACCCTAAATTTGGATAACTTGAATCTTACTCCCACAGTGGCACAAAATTCAGTATTTCCCTCAGTAAATTGTTTAGATATTCATTTCACTGTTAAAATATGCATCTGAGTTCTGATGCAAATATGTATGGCTTTTTCTTTCTCTGAGAGTTGGCTGAAAGCTTTTGTAATTTGAGAAGAAAAAAAGGAAGGAAGGAGGGAAGGAAGGGAGGAAGGAAGGAAGGGAGGAAGGGAGGAAGGAAGGAAGGAAGGAAGAAAAGAACTGCAAATAGAAACAATAATTCCTGTAGATGTTACTACTTTTTCTGTATTTGGTATTAAATGTCCTTACCTAGCCATTGCCCCCTGTTATGACTTTGTTCGCTTTGTCCTCATGTGGTTATTACAGATTGTGATTATGCCACCTTGTAACCTTTTCTGGGGTGTACTCTCTTGATGGAGCCTTTTAGGCTCTTTTCCAATAGAAATTTTTCAGACCATGCATTACTCCTGTAGTTTTCTTCAGAACAATCAAAACTTTCCAGTATTTTTGGTGAAACATGAACAATGGAAATAAACACTGTTTTTCCCACTAGTGCTATAAGCAAATGTAAATATTATTTCTCTCCATAAAATGTATATGATGCTACATTTGACTCCCATAAACTTAATGGGCATTGCTGAGCAGCATATCTTTATACTTTTTATGTATAACTTACCCATCTTACATTCTTTGTGTTATCAGCTATGCTTTTATATTTTGCTTACAGATCACTGATAAAATATATTGAGAATAAATACACTATTTTGAAACATCACTTGAGCTATCCCCAGCTGAATGGGATTGTTTCCTTCATGCTATTTCTGGGTTACTAGTCATTTTTCAATGAATAAATTGTGTGCAAATTTCACGTACACATCAATAGAATAGGAATAAAGAATGTTCGGCAGTTTATGACAGATCAAATAAACTAAGTTATTTTTCTAATAATTAGATTATTATAATGTAGGTATGGGAGACGAACAACTACAAGTAACCAGGTTCAAAAATCCCCATTCCTTACATTCTCAAAATTTTGAAGGTACAAAATAGAAGTGAATTTTTGTTGGGGAGGGTGGATGTTAAACCAGCACTAAAGGCACTGAAAAAAAGTGAGAAAAACAAGCCTGAACAGAAGATAAAGGAAGTACAATCAACAGAAGCACAGCAGGAGAGTCTCTGAGTGTCTTGGATCAGAAAAAGGGTGCTCTTATTCCAAGCTTCTAGAACAGCAGTTTTGATCTGTGCTTGATTTATATTGTGCCCCTTCTATGGAATCAATTACCTGAATGATGGCAGGAGCTCCATAGTGCTCCATTAAATGTAAGACCCACTGTGCTACAGGGTACTGATTAACATGGACAGGAACAGACAATAATGCCTAAAAAGTCATTGCAGCCATGTTTTTAAAAACAATCAAGTCATAAGTTAACAAAAGGCCCAATTAGTGCCCAAATATCTTGTCTATTTTTCTAGCTGCTGCATTAGCGTTGTTAAAATATATCAGAACTAATGTATAATTCCCAGAGTATAAAATGATATTACAAAATAAATATTCTAAATGAACTGTTCTCTATCCCGTATATGCAACCCAATGCGTGGAAATACATTACTGTATACACGATAAATGAAAATCAGTTTGGATTTTTGAAATAATCATTATTTATATACTGAAAATGAATAATGAAAAAACATTTTCCCACCCACATGCATATGATCTGTTTCTGATGAGTTGAAAATCAGTCATTTCAATTATTCTTTTTAATTTTCCCCCTAACAGATTATTCTCGGTATTTGGATGCATTTAGAAAGAACCTATAATTTAGTTGTTGTTGTGTTTTTTTTTCTTAAACTTAGAAAATATAAATGGAGATAGAATTTTTAATACCCTTTACTCCTTGAAAGAAAACTGCTGAATGCATATTAATGTCTGAGATCAACTGAAACACGATTTCACAGACATTTAAATGTAGACATATAAAGAATAATAACTCTGCACTTCCATATCACTATAATCAAATTTATTCTATTTTTGGATATTTTCCTTAATTTTCATGTAAACTTCTTTGTTTAATGGTTGCATTGTGTGCAGGTTGCTTTTCCAACAGGAGTGATCTTCTGTCGGTAGCATTAATGAATATAGATTAGAATATAGATTTAGGAAGACTCATATTATGAAAACATTCAACTTAATATAAATGTTCATGAGGAGAAGTGTTATTTGCACAGTTTCCACCGTAGTCTGAACATACATTTATGAACACAAGGACAGCACAATTTCACATTCTGTGTTGGGTTGTGTGGAGAGTGATACCAGTTCTACTAGTTTGGTCACAGTTGCTATGTGCTGCACTTTGTTAAAAAGATGGCAGTGAGCAACAGGTAGGTTGCTAATATCATTGTCTTGTCCAGTCTGGAACTCTTTGGATATGAGCAATTTGCCTTTAAAACGCGAAAAAAAATGTGGTAAACTTGTTCTCTGTATGTATTTCTATATGAAATACAGTAAATTGCCATTCTGAGAGCAAGGTTGCACTTTGTCTAGATGCAGTGGAGAGATGCAGATGGCTTCAAATCCTCTGTCTAGAGCTATCTCATCCAGATCTGAGCTTTCTATTTTAACACTTAACATCTAGTTTTTATTCTAGCAAAATACAACTGTGGAAATTCAAAGCCTTGCAGGCGATTTTCATATGAGTGCTTTAAGGAAATAGTGCATACAGATTCTCTTCATCCGTCTGCATGTGGTGGGTGTCACAGCTAGCACGCTTATAATTCTCAAGCATCATGAAGGAATACTTCATGAATGCTATTAGGAATCTCAAAGATTACTATAAGTAACACTTATCATAGAATCATAGTATCATAGAATCATAAAGTGGCTCGGGATGGAAGGGACCTTAAAGATCATTGAGCTCCAACACGCTGTCATGGGCAGGATTGTCACCCTCAGATCAGGCTGCCCAGAGTCTCATCCAACCTAACCTTGAACATCTCCAGAAATGGGCCATCCATAGCTTCTCTGGGCAGCCTGTTCCAGCACCTCACCACCCTTTGAATAAAAAATTTCTTCTTAATATCTATCCTAAATTTTCCCTCTTTTAGTTTAAAACCATCCCCCCTTGCCCTATCACTATCAGACCATGTAAAAATTCGGTCCTCCTCCTGCTGGTAAGCTCCCCTAAAGTACTGGAAGTCTGCAGTGAGGTCTCCCTGGAGCCTTCTCTTCTCCAGGCTAAATAAACCCAGCTCCCTCAACCTTCCTTCACAGGAGAGGTGCTGCAGAAGTTTGATCATCTCTGTGGCCCTGCTTATCCAAATAAGGCTTCATGGTGGGAAGAATGAGGAAAAAATTAATAAGACAAGTTTGAGTTAGACACAAGGAAAAAATAATTCTAATGTTGAAGAGAGTGAAACATAGGAACAGGCTGTCTCAGAATTTTGTCACTCAAGATCTTCAAGAGACAGGTGGGCAACCAAAAGGCAGGAACAACATGGATAAATTTGATCCTGCCATGGGGGGACATGATAGATAAGGGTCAAGTATATATCGATGTTTCTATAAACATGATGACAGCCTGAATGTATTATAACTCTTCCTATAGGCAGATAATAGTAGGCAATTGCATGCAGTTTGTAAAAATTCTGACATTCACTTTCAAGGCAGTTAGTAAAAAATTAAACACTCTGTTCTGAAAGCTCCAGCTAAAATGCAACAGAAAGTGGGATGAGCAGAGATACAACTCAGATCAGAGCTGGTTCCTCTGCCTTGAGACTTGGTGCTGGAACACACTGATCATTAACTCCACAGAGCCCATCTCACTGCTAATGAACATGTTCACTCAAAAACAGGAATACATTATTCATGTTAAATAATTGCCCTCTCATAAAAGTCACGGATTTCATATGAACAGCAGCACACTGCAGTAGGTGGCACAGTGTGCCTGTGAGAAATGACTACTTGGTTGGGGACTTTACCATAAAAAGCATTTTTTAATCATCAACAGACAGTAATGTTCTCTTTTCAGGATGCTGCTGCTAGGTGTTACCAAGGGTTTGCATGTCAGATCCTTCCCTCTTCCTCCAGTTCCCTCCAAAGAAGTTATTACAGTGTTTCACTGCAAAAAAAAAAAATACCCAATCCCAAAAGAAAATACAACTTAATTTTAATATGAAAGCTTACGGAGAGGCGATCCTGCAGATTGTATCTGTCCTGAGTTGTATCTTCCCTGATGAGTCGATTTGTTTGTGCTCTCTCTGATTGTCAGTAGAACAGACTAAAAGCAGAAGTGGGTGCAACTTGTGGCGTTAAACTTGGCCTTTCACGCTGTTCTCCCTCCTGCTTGTTTTAGTTTGGATACTGCTAAAGACAATTACTCTGCAACATTTATTTCAAATGTTAAAAACTGAAGCTATTGCAGGATGCTTTATTGTATTTCTCATTTCATTAATCTTTCTCTATCATCTATTTACTGGATATGAATTGTAAGAAGCACTGTGCCACATTTGCGTGCTTCAGAAAAACAGTTTGCATGTGCAGACAGCATATGGCAAATGTATAAATGGTTATGAATAAATCATGAGTCATCACAAATATTAATAACTGATAAAGTCCTGAAAAAGCCTTTAGCTGAGCAATCTGAAGGAAGAAGAGAGTGCAAAATGCCTTGGAGAAATGTGTCCTCTCTTAAGAAGTGAGTACTCCCACAGCCTTGAAACACTGGATTTGGCAGGAGACTGTGTGGAGCCAGCTATCAAAATGGTTTTAGCACTGATGACTTTAACAGAGCGTATGTTCTCCTGGAATCTAATGATAGAGGAGGTGGCAAGAGGAAGACATGGGGATAGATTGCTCAGGGGATTTGTAATGGGAACATCAAGATAACACTTGCCAATTTAATTGCACTTTTCATCATATGATCTCAGAGTGCTTTTCTCATAGATTCATCACTCTCATGGCCAGAAGGGACCATAAGATCATCTAGTCTGACCTCCTGTTTAATGCAAAATTTCATCCAGTTATTCCTGTACAGAATCCAATATCTCGAATGCTCTGGAAACTCTGTGAGTTAATCCTGTATCTCTTACCCATGTAGAGAATAATTTACATAGGAGAGAAGTCCTAATTTAAATGAGATAAGATTTATGCATAAATATTGTAAACTGAAAAGAGCTACAGAAGTAAATCCAGAACAATTTAGGATGCAAATGAACCTTCAAGATATAACCCTGGGCAAAGATATCACTGTTGGAGGCCCTGCTGACATGCATGTTTTGTTTTGTCTTCACTCACTTTGAACTTTTACACTAGGTTTTACTTTTCCACTAAAAGAACAGTCTACTCTGTTGTATTTAGTGGGACAACCTGTTGTACTTTTCCATGCTTTTTCTGCATTATGAGAGCCTGGAGAACCTGCTCATTTAGGAGATATAATAAATACTAATGTTATTTCTTAAGAACAACAAAAAAAAACATTAGTGTGGATCTGGTGCAGACAGTTTTTTCTCTCTCCCTTCTTCTTGAGGTCTTGCAAATCAACTCCACCCCACAAGCATGGAGACACTCCATTAATTCCAATGCTGGAAGGTAGTGCTTGGTTCTGCTGCTACAGAGTCAAGTTAACACAGCTTTATGCATTTTTGAAGGAGACTTACTTCCCATCTGGCCAGTTTGGATCAAATCTGGTGAATCTGCTTATTGAAACAGACATTTGGATTCATTCACTGCTGTGTTTCATTTCCAGGTACACACTCTAGTCTAATAGGACTACAAAATACATCCATTTAATCAAATGCATGAGATGACTTAGACTAGATGTGGTACAACTAAGGCAAAAGTGTTCATTTGATGTAGCTGAAATGGCATAAGTAGATTAAAAAATTTATCTTTTGTGACTCATGAATCATGGGAAAAGAGTATATTCAAATCTCTTTTCTTTCTCTCTAAGCACCTTGCAATCCAACACTAGCAGTCAATATTCCATATTATTTGTGGGTTTTTTTTTTTGTTTTGTTTGTTTGTTTTGTGTATGTGTTATTTATTTAGTTAGTTTTTCTGTATAACAACATCTCAACTCTCAAAAAAATATATTTTAAGTTAGAATCAGAATATTTTGTTGTTCTAGGTAACTGCATTTTTGAGGGTTATTTCAATCCCAGAAAAGAATTTTGTAACAGCAAAAAGAGAGGGGAAAATAACCATGCTCTCAGATGGCATAACTGGGCAAGTCTAGCCCATCCTGCTTTTAGATCATTAAAAGATCTATAATTCACAGAGCACACTGTAAATATAACACATTCTAAGCTGTCAGTTATCACTAACAATTGGCTTATTTCTGATTACATCATGGTGAAAATAGTTAATATGATTTTTGCATTGCTACAGATAGAACAAATGGCAAAGACTGAGTTCCATTCTGATAAATAGTGGCTTAATATGTAGGTCACTCTGAAAGTATTGCCTCCTATTTATTTCAGTAGAATCTACAACAGATACAAAGAACAAAATAACACTGTCTGATAGAGCAAATTCTCAGCTACAAAACACTATTTTTCAACATAGTCACCACTAATAGCTATGCATTGTCACCAGTAATGAACAAAAGCCTGTATGTGCTCTTGTAAAAATCTACATGACTGTCTGGAATGTCAGAGGATGACATTGGTGGTATGGCAGTAGAGGTTGAACCTTCCCACTGATATCCCATCACATTTTGTTGCTGTGTGACAGATGGCAGCAGAGGGGCAATCTGACAAAATGGCAGCTGACAAGGAAGTGTGTATGAAGTAAAGTGTGTCACTGAATTCATCCATGTGGAATAAATTGTACCCAATGACATCCATCGATGCTTGCTGAACATTTAGATTGTAGAACCATAAAATCATTTGAGTTGGAAGGGATCTTTAAAGGCCATCTAGTTCAACTCCCCTGTAATGAACAGGGACATCTACAGCTCAATCAGATGCTCAGAGCCCCATCCAACCTGACCCTGAATGTCTCCAGGGAGGGGGTATCCACCACCTCTCTGGGCAACATGTGCCAGTGCCTCATCACCCATACTGTAAAAACTTTTTCCCTATATCCAGTCCAAATATCTCCCTTCTTTTAGTTTGAAATCATTTCCCCTTGTCCCACTACAACAGGCCCTGATAAAGAGGTTGTCCCCTTCTTTCTTACAGCCCCCCTTTAGATACTGAAAGGCCGATCTCAGGTCTCCCCAGAGCCATTTTCCTTGAGAACAGTTTCCCAGGGGGCTGTGTTGACTAACTCTCTGAAGACCTGGAAGTTTCGTTTCCTAAAATTTAGTGCCCTGATTTTACTGCTTGTCTGTCACCTATCCGTCAGGAGTCTGATCTCCACCACCGCATGATCACTAAGGCCCAGGCTGACTCCAATCCATTTCACTTGAATTGTTGAGTAACAAGTCCACTATTACATCCTCCCTGGTGGAGCTGTCTATTACTTGGGTCAAGAATTTATTGGCAATACATTTCAAGAGCTTCCTGGATTGCCTACAGTTTGCCATGCCACTCTTCCAGCAGATGCCAGAGTGGTTGAAATGCCCCAGCAGGACAAGTGACTGCGATCAAGATGCCTCCTTTACCTGTAGGAAGAAGGCTTTATCAGCAGGCTTTGCTTGATAGGTGGCTTGTAGCAGACACCAACCATAAGGCTCCCTTTGTTTCCTAGGTCTCTAACTCTCACCCATAAGTTTTTGACTCACTCATGACGATTCTTCAGTGACAGCTCTTCACACTCTATTTCTTTCTTGATTTAGAGGGCAATGCCTCCTCCCCTCCTTCTTTGCCTGTCCATTCTGAACACCTTGTAGCCACTGATAGCCACATTCTAGTCATGGGAATCATCCCACCAAGTTTCAGTGACGGGAACAATGTCACAATTTTCTAATAGCATGGTGGCTTCCACCTCCTCCTGTTTGTTTCCTAAACTGTGTGTTCTGGTGTAGAGGCACTGCAGCTGGGTAGCTGGCCTTTTTGTCTTCTTGGAGGATAACTCCCTGATTCCTCTGAAGTATTTCCCTTGAGTTTCCCAGTTGCCTTCTCCTATTGTTTTTTGCAGTAAATTGCCTGCAACATGTTGCTCTGATTTGTCCTGTCATCATTAATTCTATACGGTAAAATGCACAAATTAACAGGACAAAGCCCAGTAAACTTACATTTGTAGGTTTTGTGTTACTTTCAAGTTAAGGTCATAATGCATTCATATGAATTAGCCAAAGATTCAGTTTCACTGAATCTGGAAAAATGATCACCAGCATTTTAACCTTTGAACTGAATATATGATTGCCGACTTCAAGAACACTACCTGTGCTCCGATTTACCTTGTAGCAGAAACAAATGAAAACTCCTCGAAGTCTTATGCAAACCCATACCCAAAGATATACTCTCATTATGCAGCAGTTTGTTTCCCAGATAAATTCCCTGCCTTTGAGAGAATAACACCTCTCTCATATGAGTGAGATTTTTCATTAAAATAATGAGCTACGTAACACCTTGAATGGTGCAATTAACCAAAGATCATAGAACACTTTATAAATCAGAATTTCAACTCCCTACAAACAAGAGCTTTTAAATACCATTATCCCTATTTTTATGAGACTTTCCTGGATTGAAGCAGACTAGAGTTCACTCCCACTCCCACTTGAAAAACCTCTGCATAAGCAATTTCCTGATGAGACTCCACCAACGACTCACTTTTTTCACTGGCTCCATACAGATCCTGAGAACTTTATCTAGCAAGAAGTATTATCTGCTGCCAAAGTAACACAGAACCTATGTCAGGCAGCTGTAACAGGCAATCTGGATATTTACTGGTGTCTCTCATCCAGCTGCTGCCCAGAAGACATAAGTGGATCAGCTGCACGCATTTTAAAACTACCAGTGCTTCCTGCATGACATAGACCTTTGAGACATCCCAATTGCCTTTTGAAGAATGGGCTCCTTTTCTGGGTTCTGTTCTGCAGAGCCATGATGTAACCCATGAATTTTGTTTGTCTTCAGGTGGCAAGACAATCCAGCTGAAAAAATAAATCTTTTGTACCTCTTCTAGAATGCTTGACAACCCGATTGATTTATCTCATACATATTTATTATTTTAAGAGCCTTTTGGAAGGCATTTGACATTTCATTTAACATACTTGTATTATTAACCTTGAATGCTTATTTGCAGCATTAAAAATCACTGCTAATTGTTACAGGGGCATAAATAAGATAATGTCAAAGTCATTCTACATATGAAGTCAGACTATATGTAAATTGGAATGTGAAGAATATGTATGTAGAATATGCACACGACAATAAAACAAGTGTGAATACACGTACATTTTTATTATCTATCATGTAGTTTTGAATTATTTCAAGAAATATTCTGGAATTCTGAGTCCCACAGCAATAACCACTTGAATTATTATGGTCAAATATCAAGAGACTTTGACATCTAGGATAGGATTCATTTCACTGACCTTAAGATATCTACAGAACAAGTGTCTCCATCCGAGCTAGTTTTTAACACCCTTTTTATAATCACTGGAGAAAAAATAGCATTTTCAGGAAGTGAAGATCTTCTACATTAAGTAGAATCCATCTACCCCTTTGGACAACTCTCCTTTTACTTTGAGAAAGTCTGCACATTGTTGGTAAGAGTATGTCTACTCTGTGAGTAAGACAAAGTCCTCTTCTGGATTTTAATGTAACTTTAGTTTCCAGTCCTAGCAAGAAATCTATACAGATGGAGATTTTTCAGGATCATAGACACATGGACTATTGACTTGTAATGGATTGCAAGTATGGAATTAGTCAAAGAATTGTTGCTATTACTCTTTTTGTAAAATAATAATTCTTCAAATCAGAATCTATTTGTATGTGCCTATGTGTATGAAAAGTCACCATGAAGGTTTCTAGTCAAAACAGAAGAAAAAAGTAAGATAAAATATTAATAAGCAGAGAAAGAGACAGGAAGAAGAGCCTGAAGTAAGTAAAAATAAATGAATAGTAACCAAAAAAATAATGTCAACATTCTAGACCGCAGAATGACTAGATCTGAGTTCTGAACAAAATACAAAGACTGTTGCTTCCTCATCTCTTTATAATGTCATCCAAAAGGACTTTAAAATACTTGAGCCTCCTAATGTTGACATTGATACTAATAATATTTTTTCCCTCAAATGTCAGATGCTTTTCCATAAACATTTTCACACATTTTTGGCTAAATTCTTTGAAGATTTTGTGACTCTTCTTGTTTAAAACAGAAAAAAAAGTGAAATAAAAGATAAACATTCTGCATCTTCTACAAAACAGAAACTAAAAAGCATGTATATATGGAAAGCCATCTTCTAACATCATTATCCACTCAGCTACTTTCACTGGCACATAACGACAAGAAAAAAGGATTTTTTTTGTGTTGATGTCACCATCCTGTCTTTTTGCAGATAGCTAGTGCTATCCCACATAGATGTATGTGCTTGAAAGATTAGTCCTGTTTTTATATGCATAATGTATCAACATCATTGCACAGCTCCAAGTGTAGTTAATTTTTATTTAAAATGAAGAAGCAGAATGAAGACTGTGTGCTGGAAATGTCATAAGGAACTGCTTGCGAATATTACCCACTTTCAATTTCTAAGATTTATGTGATGGAAATCGAAAGCACGCTGTGAAAAGTGAAGCCCTAGTCTTGAAACATATGAAGATGAATACTACAAAGGACTTTGGCTTCTGAGTTGCTCTGGGAAATGATTTGATTTTACTGTTATGAAGGTGAAAATAAAATAGTTTTCTTTAAGTTTATGTTTTGATTTACTGTAATATTCTTATTTAGATTTCTTTGTTCTGATGTCAAGATGTATTTTTGAAAGAAATCTTGATTATGGGATATATCCATAACAGGAATGCTCCTCTGAATGTGATTAAACTCCAAAAAGCCACATAATTTTAAAAAATATATAATTAAAACTAAGTATTAACCTTGGTCATCAAGAAGAGCTCTTCTTATCAGAGCTGAAGAATGCTGGCTGAAGTAGTATGTGGATCTATTAGGAGTACAGTTAATATATTAACATCTCTGCTTAAGTCTACACTAATCAGTGCTATATGTTGAATATGTTGGGAAAAGCATTCCCCCCCCGCCCGCCCCCCAAGAAAAAGAAAAAAAAAAAGAAAAAATATGAGAAGCTATAGAAATTCAAAGGAACAACAACAATAAAAAAAATTAAAAAAGAAAAGGAAAAAAAAATGAAAAAAAAACCTCTACAAATATTTACCAGAGTGGGTCAAACACCAGAAGAAAGGAACAGGAGAAACAAATCCCACAGCTTCTGAAGTCCGAAGTCTTCTACAGGATGTCTTTGTAGAGGGCAGGCTTTAGCAAACACAAGGTTTTAGACTCAGCATAGGGGTTATTGAATGAAAGTCTGAGGCCTGTATCAGACAGGAAATCAGATTAGCGGAACCTTTCTGAGCTTAAAAATATTTGAAAGCAGTCCAATGTCTATCAGATGAACTGAAATAAGCAGGCTTCACATGGAAGATCAATAACACTTAAGATAATAGAAAGATGTATGGAAATTGGAAGTTGAATTAAATTTGCTTAGGAAAACATACATCTGACATTTCAGTATGCATTTCACTATATGTAGCAAGATTGGTTCACTGTAAGGCTTTTTATTAAAATTAGAGGTAACCTAGTCTCAGCTGGCATAACACAGCACAGCCCCACTGAAATCAACAGCTATACCGATTTATAGCAACTGACAATATCATTTCCGTACTTTTACATTAATAAGCTTAGGAAAGCCATTTCTTCACAAATAGGTAAGTTAATTATCTGACCTTTCAGCCTCATCCTTTTTCTTATAGTTGTCTTGAGGATTTACGGCAAACAGTTATGAGAAACTACCTGTTTCAGGACAGGGTTAGCTAAACCTCTGTGCCGCTCAGGTTTTTCTGAGCATGACTACGTGGTCCAACAGGGCACGATAACGGAGCAGCTGAAGTGCCTTAGCTGCAGAAGCCTTTGCATTTGATGTTACAGCCTTGAGATAGCTCAGAATCCACTACGCAGGTAGGGCCTGGGTGTGCATGAGGAACCATCTTTGGCCGTTCTTGTCACAGTGTGCAATCCCTAGACAGGATCATACTCTTTTTTAACATGTTTTTCACTTCGTGGCCAGACTCGATGAGATTTAATGCAGCTACATTTCTGTCCATTCACAAACAGCTGGTAGGTTTGACCAACTTCTTTCCCGAAACAAAACAATTCCATTTAGCACCTGGCAAACAGCACTTTTAAAACAATGATGCATACTTTTCACGTTCTACCTCTCCATTCGTCCATCCATGCATGCATCCATCTTGTAAACACTTACAGTTAATCTATGTTTCGCGGCCAAGTCGAATGAGATAAATTGTCCTCTCAAGTTACTGGGGCAGAGCTAAATCAATCTGCGTTCCCTCAGCCAGACCAAACCCTGCTGTGCCTTTGGATCTTTCAGTCTGGTTCCCTTTTGTTCATGTGCTACCCTGCATGCTCCCCACGAGAGTAGGCTGGAGCCATTAAGACTGTTATCTCTACTATTGCCTCTTAATGACCCTTAAGTGTAAGCTGTTAGACACCAATTAGAAAGGCCTCCTCCCTCTTTCTCTAAGTGGGTAGGCTCTATTAACTTGACAAATCTTCAAGGTGAAATATCTATTGGGTACAGATTAAAGTTGCTTAGGAGTTTTTTCTTCCCAGAAGAAGCTGATTCAGCAAGACCAAAATGCTTATTAGGAACATGTTGCTTTTGAAAAACTGCGAGTGAAATTCATCCAGAGCTTGATGAAACCACTCGATTTTCTATTCCGGTATTCACTGGGGAAACCTGATTTTTTTCTCATATACACTGAAACAGGAATCACACCACGACTATGGCTGGAAAATCGTAGGTTTTACTGACACGGTGCTGAGAAATGGGAATTTTATAGATCATCATTTTTGAGTCTGGTGAAGTCTGTGTTGATGAGTTCAATGATTTTGGACTTTTCCACATAACCTACACTTATGTGCACCTATCCTATGTCAGATTCCTCCTCCTATTCATCATGAAGCTACAAAATAGCAGGAGCTACAAATGACCTGAGAATCTTCATTTTTAATAATTTTATTTTTTAATAATTTCTTGATCATAGTAAAGATTAAACCAATTCTGTTTTTTCTTCTTTTTCATTTTCTGCTTTTTCTGTTTACGTGTGTGGATGGAGATAGGAAAAGGGGTAATGCTTTTTAAACTAAGACAGGGGAGGTTTGGGTTAGATATTAGGAGGAAGTTTTTCTACACAGAGGGTGGTGATGCACTGGAACAGGTTGCCCAAGGAGGTTGTGGATGCCCGATCCCTGGAGGCATTCAAGGCCAGGCTGGATGTGGCTCTGAGCAGTCTGGTCTAGTGGTTGGCAACACTGCCCACGGCAGGGGGGGTTGCAACCAGATGATCTTTGAGGTCCTTTTCAACCTAGGCCATTCTATGATTCTATGATTCTTTCACAATGAAGTACATTCCAATCTTTGGAATTTTCTATGATCAGAAATTATTTTTTTTTACCTCAGTTCTGGTATTATATAGCAGGGGACTTGGAACCATCCTCACTAATTATTAGAAGGTGCTCCTACCTTTATTGTACATCTCAGACAAAAGCTTATGAAAAATATTTTTGTGACATTGTTGTAGATTATTATTTATTTTGTGCCCATGGCAGAAAGGTAGTGGAATTTTTTCTACCCATCATAGCTGCTTCAGTTTGCATCAAATGTGGATCTTTTTATGCAAATAGGATTCCCCACTGCTTCTATTACAACTTGCTGCTAGAAACCTGTACCTGTAAATTTTCTTTCCCTCAATGTGTTGGGGATTTCATTTCTATTGATGACAAATGCTATTACACAGTAAGGGATTATAGGAGTTGATTTAGTACAAAAAATATGAGAAGGATTATATATGCAAATAGGGGAAGGAAGAACGAAAGAGTAGTTTAGTATGCAAGAAATAATGGAATAAAAAGCAGAAATAGGAATGTATCTACCATAAATGGATAGCATTTCTGATAATGACAATTAGGCTGTATGACAGACATCATCTGAAAGTGAATATGTTCAGCGCCTGAATCATCTTTGGCACAACTGTAACATTTTGAGAAAAAAAATATATCATGTGAAGAATACTAGGATTTTATCTATATGACTTGCATGTGACCATCCAGGCCATATCTTCTCTTGACATAGAAGTTCTTAAATCTATTTATTTGGATCTTAGATATGAGTTTTCCCCTTCTATTAGACATCTCTGATTGTTTAACTTCTCCATCGCAATAAAGCTAGAGAAAATCATTGTATGTCATTGTGCTATTTTGCCAATATATCTGCTTATGTATTTGGATGGATGAACAATGAGACCTGAGATACCTTATTTTGGTCAGGGTAGAGATTTCTTTGCTACCTTGAGGTGCATAGCTCATGAATATTAGTTGGCTTTAATGAGAAAGTACACGAGTGTTTCTGTGTATAATTGTTATGGAATTACAAATTCAGGACTTTTGAGTGAGAGCATCTCTTTGTAAAATCCTCAGATTCCATGCAATTTTAAAACAGAGCTGCCTGAATGATTAAGAAGGGTTACAGAGGAATCCACATCTACCAAAACTGTATGAGTTCCTTTGGGCTGCTGAAATGAAACTAGTATCACAGACAACAATACAAGGGACAAAAATTTTCAGATTGTCTTGTTAGATTGTCTCTCCTTATCTTTTCTTGGTTTAAATAAATATTTTCCTAAAAAATATAAATTTATTTTGTACTGCTAAACTGTATGTCCAGTCACAAATTTTCTCCTCTACTTTGCCTGAGAACCGGTTTTTTTATGACACATTGCAACCAGTCTGGTTGGATGGCAACAGTAGTGGTGAAGTATTTGAGGAGGAGAAAATGAAAGAAAAAAAACTATGAAAATACTTCTTAACAGAGACTTTTTCCCCCCTCCAACTAATTTCATCAAGAAAGTACTTACTATTATGTAGATGAAAGCTAATTTTGACATGACTATTTTCTGATTTCCTCCTTTGTTCAGCATTACCAAAGAAAGAAAAATAAAAGGAGATGCCATCCTTTTTGTGCATATGGTGACACTTAGACTTCCCATGTGCAGTATTTTGCAGTGAAGCATATGGCAGTCACTGATTCACTCTAAAAACACATAAAACCAATACAAAGGTTTAGGAAAAATAAAATCAAAAGTCAAAAAAACTGTTGTAAGACTTATAGCAAGTTTTATGGTTTTTTTAATATTTAAAATCATTCAGCCATTTGTGCCACTCATAACAGTGTATTGCAAACCACACGGTAGTATGAAAACACCTTTAAGTAATTGCTAAAGTGCCTATCCTGGTTAGTTCTGTAATAGCTAGTTCTGTAAACCCATGGTACAATTGGGAAAACAGAAATCTGTATGTGCAGCAGACTCCTTCCCACACTGGAATCTTTCAGAGGTTGTTTTGATATTCCATTTGTGGTTTTGCACTAAATGTCATGGAAAGTTTTCTCTCATAAGCAAACAAGTCTCTCTCTTGCATGGGGCTGAAGCCAAAGCAAAAAGTACAGTGCACAACTCAGTAGGGCTTATTCCTTACAGTTTGCATAAATTCTTGCCTTCAGTAGTCTGAATGTAAATAGGCTGCTTTGAAGCTATACTGAACTGGTTTACTGAACTTTCTATGGACTGCTACTGGATGCATGTCTCACCAAAAATGAGCAAGCAGTGATCAGAGGTAAAACAAAACCAGAAATAATCATTTTCTGCATTCATATGCACAGTAGCATTTCAAATACATAAATTACTATAAGTTATGCCGGAGAAGAGAAGGGGATCTTGTCAATGCTTGTAAATACCTAAAGAGTGGGTGTCAGGTGGTTGGGGTCAGGCTCTTTTTGTTGATGCTCAGCGATGCAACAAAGGGCTAAGGGCACAAACTGGAACATAGCAAGTTCCATACAAACATTGATGAAGAACTTCTTTACTGTGAGGGTAACAGAGCACTAAAACAGGTTGCCCAGAGAGTCTCCTTCTCTGGAGATATTCAAGACCCATCTGGCTGTCTACCTGTGCGACCTACTATAGGGAACTTGCTTTAGCAGGGGGTTGGACCTGATAATCTGATGAGGTCCCTTCCAAACCCAACAAATCTCTGATTCTGTGAAATGTTTGCAAATACTACTGTTTGCAGAGAATTATGAAGTATTCAGTGGCTATTAAAGATGCTTTTATTCCCTCTTTCAAGGTTCTATCTTACTTGAGGAAATTTTTAAAATTACTATCGTGCCTTCCTTCCCCAAAACTCACCAGTAGTTTTTCTTTTGTTGTTGTATCTTTCTTTCTTTTCTACTTGTCTGTGTTACATGTTCCAACAAAAGAGAGAGAAGAGTTGTTCAGTTCTTCCAAGAAGAGTAGTCATACATTTTCCTTGTAGGTGTACGTGATTAGGTAATAAAAATCAATTCAAATGTTTCAAAAGTAATCAAATTGCCATTGGTTGAATTTTCACCTGACAGCAGAAATGCACGACTTATAGCACAGTACAACACAAAGTGCTGTGCTTTATAGCAGGAATACGCAGTTCTTTTTTACAGGAATTACCTTGTTTATTTATTAATGATCACTCCAAATACAAAGATATGTATGCTCAAAACATATGATTTTCACAGGAAATAAAGCACTGGTCATTTCAGAAGGAAATATATTTAGAAACCATTAAGCAAATGATATGTCAAATTGCTTGTAATAGATTTATTTTTATTGATGTTGATATTTCACAATATTGAGAGAGAGAAGTAATAAAGATATAATCTTCCAAAGATGCTAAATGAAGAATGTTTATTTATATTTTTCCTAATTAAACAAGCTTTGTAAGTAAAAAGTCCTAAACTTTATTGTGACCTCTCCTTAGTCAAGATGAATATACTTAAAAGAACTGCCATCATAATATTATTTAATACTCTCTCTGGGCCTGTTACATAAAACTTTAATGAATAATTTGTCAACACTAGAAATAAATCTCTTTGCTGATGCATATCTTAATTTTTTCATAATTTGCAGGTCAAAGTCTATTATGCTTGATGTGAAAAACCTAAGCAATATTAAAATATGATGTTCAGACAGATTTATTACACACAGATATATCCATTCACACTGGATGTTTCTCACATTTAGCAAAGATATATATTTTTGCAAAAGTAGATTCAAATTGCATCTTTTCTTTCATTATCCAGCTGCATTATAAGATTTCCTGGGCTCCATTTAACTTACTGCAGCTCCTTGTTATGCAAAGAAAGCATCTACTTAAAAAAAAATCTACATATCAGATTGTATTGAGACTTCATACTGGGAAAGAGATTATTAAAATTTGATTTATGTTTCTGAATCTGAAGTAAATCACCTGATTGTGAAAGAGTTTCTAAAAGAAGTTAATTTCTCTTGCTTGTTTTTTTTGCATATTGTAATTTAAAGTAAAGTTTTCCCATATTTTGTGACTTTGCAGGGACATTTCACAAGTTTCCTTTTAATCTTTGTGTTGCTGTAATAATTTTGTTTATTTCTTGTTCAATGTTCCTTTTTAATCTTTTTTTTTTTTTTGTCTTTCTTTTAAATAGACTGAAATTAACAGTGGCCCCTGCATTTTAGGTTATTTTAGTGATGTTTTTACACCAATTAATTTTTCTCAGAAAAGTTTTCAATTAAACCCCTGGTGATAGGAGGTGGAATTCTCCAACACTAATCTGGAAATTCCACCTCCCAATCACTGGGGGGTTAATTGAAGGTTTTTGTGCGGAAAAAATTGACTGGTGTATAACCAATCAGTAAAATATTATGAGACTACAAGGAATACTGTTAACCTTGGACTATTTAAGGAGGAGAATATTACCTTATTTGAAAAAGAAAAAAAAAAAAAGAATCAGAAGAAACAAATGAAATGGGTCAGCAGATTGAAAGAATTCGTTAGTGAGCTCTAAGTCAAATTCTTGCTTGCCTTTTAAAACAACACCTTACTGAAATGGGCCTCTAATTTCAGCAAGGCATGGTGTGCCCTTCCTGTGGGATGATCTATATGAAAAGACAGCGCTTATCCAAATCCTTGTATTGCGTTAAATGGCAAGTTGACTTCTTTGCCTTTGATCTATAGCTCTATCGGGTTAAAAGAAATGAAAGTTTTATACTCCAAACAACTGTTTTTAAAGAACTGAAAAGTCCCTCATAGTGAACTTATTTGCATCAAGCTACAACAAAATGGACAATGTTATTGCTCTGTAGAAACTTTGATATTTTTTTGGGTAGTATGCAAGATACAATAAAGTCACAGTAAATGTAAAAGATACACATTTTGTACTAAATAAAGTAAGATTCATCAAAACCTTGGTTTTGTAGCTCGGCATAATTGAAATATACTCTATTAAATGTAAAAGAATATTTATTTACTAATTAATGGACATGTAGTAAACCAAATCTTGGTATGAATGAGGTTCATGAATCGAACGGTAAACTCGGGATGTGCAACTATTATTCTTTGCAAGTCTGCTACTTTACTGTAATGCCTTGATCAGAATACAGAGTAAAAATAGGAGAAGTAGTTACTGAACCATAGGCCTCCATTGATCGTCCTGAAGTTTGACAGCTAACCTAAAGCTGTTTTTCTTATTCTGATCCACTAGTGTCCTGATTATATCAGTATTCTATATCATGACATCATGAGACAGGCCTTTGGGTGCACAGTGCATTGTGAGCAGCAGTATGGTTGTAGCCTTCCTCTCTCTTCCATTTGAGTTATTAATTGTAACTCTCTTTCTTCTTATTATTATCTTGCATTATTTACCATTTGTAGTAAATTTGTTATCTCTCCTTATCTTAATTGGGTCATTTTTCTTTTCTTCTCCCCAGAAGAGGAGAAAGGGGCCTCCTTGCCCTGATGCATTTGAAACTGTGACAACTAAGTACAATCATTTTCTGTTTTTCAGCCATTTCTAAAAAAGCATTTGACAGGACTGAGGGAGATGTTCTGGTTTTTTTTTTGCAGGTTTCATGAGTGTTTTGCTGGCATTAAATATATGAACAACTAGGGACTCTTCACCTTTACAGGAATGAATTAACAATGGATCCTCAGTTTACTTCTTGCTAATGGTATGACACCATGATTTGCAATCCTGTTTGCACAGTGGGGCCAGTTAATGGGAGGAATGGACATTCTCCTATAATACTCCACAGTCAAGTGGCTAATGAGTTTATTCATTATGTAGGCTTTTTGCTTTTCATGATGAGATCCTCACCTATGCTACTGTTCAAAAGGATGCACCACTGCCTCCTCACCCTCCTTGTAAGCAAGCTCTGACCTGCTGTCCACATCACTCATTTGCTATTTTTGTGGGAACACCTAACTCAGGCATCCCAAGGGACAAAGTTTCTGGCACCCTTTGTGGCATTTTCTAATGCTACATATTTCCTGTTGTTTGGTATGATGGGTATCTTTAATTTCAGTGCAGAATCCAAACTGCCTCCCATCTATGTATAGATAGACCTTAAAGAATGTGCATTAGTCTGATGAATTCCCATTCTGGAACTGAGCACATAAGGGTGGCAGTGCTGGTTATCACTTCAGCTAGCAATTTTCTTATCAGTTGAATGGGTAAATCAATATTTTTCATATAGTATTTCTGCTAACTCATATTGCCATTTTTTTTCCCAATGGGAGATTACTTCATTACCAAATTGCTTTGAGAAGCACATCCTATATACATTGTTTAAGTCATGGTATGATAACAATCAGAACTGATCCTAAGACTGGGAGATTTTGTAGACACAAAGTAGCTGCAAAATTCAGTGTTTAACAAAGATCTGGAAAGGAAGAAACATACAACCAACTTTTTGTTGAGTTATGAAAACAATATTAATAATAGAATCATAGAATGTCCTGGGTTGAAAAGGACCTCAAAGATCATCTAGTTTCACCCCCCCTGCCATGGGCAGTGTCGCCAACCACTAGACCAGGCTGCCCAGAGCCACGTCCAGCCTGGCCTTGAATGCCTCCAGGGATGGGGCATCCACAGCCTCCTTGGGCAACCTGTTCCAGTGCATCACCACCCTCAATGTGGAAAAACTTCCACCTAATATCTAACCTTAAACCTCCCCTGTCTTAGTTTAAAACCATTCCCCCTGTACTATCATTATCAACCCATGTAAACAGTTGTTTCCCTTCCTGTTTATACACTCCCTTCAAGTACTGGAAAGCCACAGTGAGGACTCCCAGGAGCCTTCTCTTCTCCAAGCTAAACAAGCCCAGTTCCTTCAACCTTTCTTCATAGCAGAGGTGCTCCAGCCCTCTGATCATCTTGGTGGCCCTCCTCTGAACTCGTTCCAAGAGCTCCACGTTTTTCTTGTGCTGGGGGCCCCAGGCCTGGACGCGGTACTCCAGATGGGGCCTCACAAGAGCCGAGTAGAGGGGGACCACCACCTCCCTCCCCCTTGCTGGCCACTCCTCTTTTAATGCAGCCCAGAACAGGGTTGGCCTTCTGGGCTGCCAGTGCACACTGCTGGCTCATGTCCAGCTTCTCATCCACCAGGACCGCTAAGTCCTTCTCCACAGGGCTGCTCTCAAGGAGTTCTTCCCCCAGTCTGTAAAAATACCTGGGACTGCTCCGGCCCAAGTGCAACACCTTGCACTTTGCCTTGTTGAACCTCATTCGGGTCACATGGGCCCACTTCTCCGGCCTGTCGAGTTCCCTCTTCCCTTTCCCCTATGGTATTGACTGCTCAGATTGGTGTTGTCTGCAAACTTGCTGAGGGTGCACTCAATTCCATCATCTATGTCATTGATAAAGATGTTGAAGAGCACCAGTCTCGAGACTGACCCCTGGGGGACGCCACGTATGATGGGTCTCCATCCTGACTAGAACCATTAATCACAACCCTTCGGCTGCGTCCAGCCAACCAATTCTTAATCCCCCAAACAATCCATCTTTTGAATCCATACCTCTCCAATTTGGAGAGAAGGATGTGGTGAGGGACCATGTCAAAGTCTTTGGAGAAGTCCAGGTAGATTATATCCATCGCCTTTCCCCCGTCCACCGGCGACATCACTCCATCATCGAAGGCCACCAGATTGGTCAGGCAAGATCTGCCCTCGGTGAAACCATGCTGGATGTCTTGGATCACCTCTTCGTCTCATCTGTGCCTTAACATGGTAACCAAGAGGATCTGCTCCATGATCTTCCCTAACCAACCTGTAGTTCCTCAGGTCATCCTTTCTAGCCTTTCTTTAAAATGGGAGTAATGTTTCCCTCTTTCCAGCCAGCGGGGATTTCACCAGACAGCCATGATTTTTCAAATATGATGGAGAGCGTCTTGGCAAATTATTAGAGAGATTTTCTGCCTTATCTCTGTACACAGCCGTATTTATCTTTTGACCATTCTCTTGCACTTGGAGAAACCCTGGTAGATGACAACCTTATAATCTCATAGCCATGCAATAAAGCACTGGAATTTATATCTCAGAAGTTGAAGGAAATAATCAATGGTTCACTAAATGTATTTCAGAAACACCAGTAAAATTACTATCATACAAAAAATATGAGGAAACCATGATTTATGAGTACCCCCCAAATCAATAGAAATAATCGTATTTCTTAAAATACTTCAAAAGTTATCCAGGATATACAGTTCATTAAACATGCATCTTAAACAAATCTCTGATATATATAGACAATAATGTGCATTCAATAAATATTTAGCCATTCATCTTCCATTATCATTCAGTTGAGAACAGGATGTCAAACTCTATCCCAGAACCTAATACTTCAAAGAAGGAAGGAAAGCTTATGTAAAGATATTTGTCAAAATGGTCATTAGTTTGCATGCTAAAAGAAATTCACATTCTGGCTTTCAAGACAATGCATCGTAACATCTGAAAAGTTGAATAAAATACACAAGTACTTCATATGTAGTGCTACAGTGAGTGTAATAGATCTCATTCTTTCTTTTACTTGTTTTGCTTTGTCCACTCACGTTTAATTCATGTGTCACTCTAAAAGCATCATTAATAAAGTGACTTCTGATCAATCAAGTCCAGTCATGATTCTTTCCCTTTGGTATTTAAATATATTTTCTGATGGATTTCATAAAGATATCTGCAATAACTCTCTCCAGCTTTTAGAAAGGAAAAATACTCCTGTCAGGAAGCAATAGATTTGCTCAACATATGTTTTCCGTTTTTAGTTCCAGATTAATTAGACAAATAGAAGGAGTATGATTCTAATTTATAAAAATATATGCATATAGATCAAATCTAAAACATTTGACCAGATCATCCCAGTTCAACTAATGTTGCCTCTCCCCAGCCCAGTACACACGCTCTTTACTCTGATAACCATGCCAAGCAGATGCCTACAGCTCTTATGTTAATGCTTGAAAGCTCTTCTCTGAAGAAGTATTTCAAACCTGGATACTTTGTTCTTAAAATATAGCAAGTTATCTCCATGATACAGAGAGAGAAAGCTTGGGGTGTCAGGGATTTTAGCACTGCATGGAGAGGGGGTGAGTTCTATAGTGAACTCATCCCTGTTTTACTTCCAAACATACATTGATTGCACTGTTAAGCTTTATAAATGTTCCCAGATAACTGCAAAATATACACTTGAAATTCCAGTACAAGAAATCAATCATGAGGCTAAGATCAAACTGAACATTGACTAATTGTACATGGTGTTAATTCAAATTACATAAGCCACAGCACTTATTTGAATTCCAGTTAATGTTTAGTTATCTTCCAGTTTGCTTTTTTGATTTTCAGGCTATGTATTTTTTAAATCATAAGCTCAGAAAAAAATTGACTGGAAAGGGTACTGGGGTCATATGATCCAAATTCCTGCACAAAGCAAGTTCAGATTCAAAGTTAGATCCATATTCATTGCTAGATCAGGCCCTTCTGGCCCTTATTTTGCTGATTTCTGATAAGCTCCAGGGATGGATATTGCACAGGCTCAGTTGGCAACTATTTTTTGACACCCATTGCTGTTAATAATAATAAAAGCCTTCCTAATATCTAATCAGGATTTTCCTTGAAGAAAACCGTGCTTGTTGCTTTTCAGCCTGAAACAGTGCACGTAGATATATCAGATTTTCTTTTCTCACCATCCAATATCACTCCATGTATTTAAGACAAAAATAAGATTTCTTTTATATGGCACTACAATAAACTTCATTTCTCATTCTTCTCCACCTCTTCTTCTATCTCCAAAATTTTTGTGACTGAATGTAAAATATTTTTTTATGTATGTTTCTGCAATAAAGCTTCCAGGTGTAGAGAACCATGATATATTGCTTGAATTAGATATAATTTAAAAGTTAGATATAATTGTTCAAATTCAAGTGCCTATGATCAGGAAGCCGTTACTTCTCTGAACAATGAAAGGTATTTCTAAAATATAGGTATTGTTTTACTTTGTTTTGTTTTCAAATACCTTTCTTTTTTCATATGCAAAATGACACATACTGAAATACACCTGAAAATGTCAGATCATTGTGGCTTAAATTCTAATAACATTTTTAATTTCCAGAAAGCAGATAGCAATTGACTGTTAATGTGACAGTAGTGGCTACAATTAGATATTCTCAAATGTATATTTCTTATCAATATTTTAGATGAATATCTCTGGTTATGTTTTTTAAAAAGGTTGTATTTGAAATTCAAATCAAAGATGAGTTAGCTGCCTTCTCTGAAAATCTCTAATAAACAATAGCAAATTTATTTTGTTATTGTCAAATAGAATTAAACAGACGCTGACAATATTGTTGTTATGCGCTCTCAGAGACAAATACAAATGTACGCTGATAGGCTTATTATTGTCTGGAAAATCAAAATTATTCCTCTAAATAAAAACACCTTGATTTCACCTTATTTTTCAGGTTGTCGTTTTCCATTACTAATGTTATAACAAAGATATAATCTAACACCATTGAGTATTTTGTAGAAAGCCTTTATTAAATGTTACTGCAAAATAACAGCTATTTTCTTTGACTGAAACTAGAACAAATCATACTTAATCCAAGCAATCTTTCGGCAAATCCATTTAAACAAAGATCTACTATCATTGAGACATCCCTTCTGAAGCCATCTACAGGATGTTTGGTTTTTTGTTTGGGAAAATAAAGAAAAACAAAATATAAAAGCCAAATAATCTTGTGAGTGTTGCCATTACTAAGAGTTGCCAGCCATTTTAGATCCCATGTCATTTTGACAAACACAACTAAAATGGACAAATCCATGCTCCCAGTTCTCTCCCATCTTAACTGTAAGACTCAACAGTAATGAAGAACAGCCGGTGAAGCTTTCAGGTTCATCTCTTAATGCCTTTGTAGATTTCTGACAATCTGGGATCCCTGTTGCTCAGTGATCCTTACTTACTGTACTATCAATCTGTAAATTATATTAAAATATATATTCATACATACACAAATATTTTTAATACATACATTAACTGTAACACTAAAAGTAAACATGAATTAAAAAAATTAAAAAGTAAACTGAAAAGGTTTGGGGAACGGCAAATATATCTGTGTCTGTAACAAAATAAATTTCTAATCTTTAGGTATGTAAAAACAATAGCAAAATGATGGAACTTCCGTAAATTATTAAGGTCATCTACAAAATTTTATCGCACTACATGAAATAAAGATTTGGAGAAAGTTAATTATTTCACTATTTTGTTCCTGAAGCACATGCATTATATACTCTGAATTGTGATATATGAAAACATAATTGGCTACAACATTTCCCTTCTGCATTTTTATTCAGGTAGGATTTTCCACCAAACCCATCTCAGTAGTTGGCCCTGCTGAGATCCTTCAGGACAGACACTAGCTCATCAGCCTGTCAGACAGCAGGCTGACAGCTTTTGATAACAAGTCCCAGCTGGCAACCTTGGGTTTCTCCGGAGTCTCAGCAGAGAGGACATTAATGTGCGTGGCAAAGGTCCACAATGGTATTTACACATCTAATTCTCATTTGGATGTCTAGTTTACTGTTGAAGTCCATGGGTAGTTGACGACCCAAATGCAAGGCAGTCTCCTGAAGTCAGTCTCTCTGAGGCTCTCTGGGAGCCCTCAGGTGGAACCACCAAGTTGGCCTAACGGCTCCCACATGGGAAGATGCACTCTCACCTGTTTCTTCCTGGTCTCTGGCCATCACCTGATCTCACCATTAACTGTTTGAGCTCATTTAAGCCTCGAGAAGACTACGAGCACTTTCCTCCTTTGTTATTACTATTTTTTGTAAACTATATATCTTATAAAATTGCAATCTTTAAAAAAATTGTTTAGGAGACCCTCTTTTAGTGTTCAACTGGGAGAGCTTTATTTCTGGCATCCATTCCTTGTGGACTTGAAAGCTGCTCACACACATGCTTGAGGTTACATTTTCACACTCTCTAATTAAGGATTAAAAGTAGAGTATATGCCTCAGACCTAAACAAACAAACAAAAAAAAAACCTGAAAGAACATAAAAGGGATATGAGGCATGTGTGATTATCAGGGGTTCATAAATGTTTGTCCCTTTTAAAGTCTTTTCTTACCAGAATTTCAAAGTTTGAGATGAGCCTGATGTTGTCATCCTCATTTAACTCTTTCCAGGTGAAAGAAGTATGGTCAGAAATTTGATGCTTATTTACTGATACTGTGCTCAGTCTTCTAACACATTAATCTTCTACCATGTTTTCTGTTGATCCTAGGGGTAATGGAGCCCTACCCCTGACTGTGATTTATCTGAACTTCTGTCTTTACTCCTTCAGTTCCTTACCCATACAATGTGGAAATTTATAGTGGGGGTATGCTACTTTTCTTCCCAAAGTGGAAGGCATGTAATCTCTAGGAGCCCTCAATTCCAGGAGAAGTCATGCTTAACTGAGCAACTGAGGAAAGTACTCACTTTGCATTTGTCACAACTAATGAAAATATGTAAAATATAAATAGAGAAAAACTGAACTGGGAAAGGTGACATGCTTTGACAAGCCAAAAATTCTGCGATGACTTCAGTGAAATTAGGGATCAATATCTGTGTGACACAGCCCATATAGTCAGTGCTCTGTCTGAACCAGACCTGTATAAGCAAAATGACTTTGGACATAGCCAAGGACATACACTAAATTTTGAGAACAGAAACAGTCATCAAGCAAAGTACTAATCTGAATAAAGATAAGCATCTATATTATAAAGCCTAATACCAGAAATAATTGTCAAAATCACTGTCAGGGTGAATAGAGGGAAAGTGGTACTATGGGTAAGATTTATTTCCCTCAATAAAATGGAGTTGATAGATACTGATGTTAGGCTGGATAAATGCTGCTTTCTGTAATATACAAATAATACAGTATTTTCATATTCAGGTACTAAATGCTCTGTTTAAAAAGTTTTGCCTATATGCAATCATCCCATCTACACAGTTTCTCATTTTTCTGTGTACTTCCCTGTAATTACACTGTAGGATTAGGGAAAATTCTGAGGATAGAGATTTTATTTCCATAATAATTTATTACCATGGGATATCACTGAGGCCAAGAACACAGTAGAATCAAAAGAAAAAAAACCCACAAAAATAACAACAAAATAATAACAAAAAAAAAAAAATCCAGGATAAGCTGCTATATGGATAACAAGAACATCCGCAATTATATTAGATTAACAAAAATTCATAAGGGATATAAACCTTCATGCTTCAGAGCATAAGCTAATCACTAACTGATGGGAATTAAGAAACTTCTGTTATGGAGAGGTTAATCCCTAATTGCTCACTACAATATTTCTTGCAACATCATCTGAAGCAAATAGCACTGGCACTGGATACTAGACAAAACCGACAATTAGTCTGGTGTTATACTGTAATGTCTATCTTGCTGTCTTGTGACTGTAATGCACAAAATGCAAATCCATGTTTAGCTTGGTTTCCTAAAGAAATGAAGATTATATGATCATCCTGTCTGCTCTCTGCTATATCCACCTAATAATTTTTGAATCCATTAGCCAGTTTCAACAACATTTGTCACAGAAGTTGAGCCCTAGGGTATAATAAAATTCCTACACATTTAGCAAAATCAGAAGCCTGGCCAAGGAGGAAGGAACAAATTTGTTTCCCGCTGCCTGGAAACCTTCAGGAAAAACTCAGCATGAGTCTGGTCTGTTGACCAGAAGACCATGCATCTTGGCTGACTGAACAGCCTGCATGTACACCAGTACAAGGGAACTTTTACATTGCTGTATCCTTCACTGACAGGAGTCAGAGGAAACAGGAGTGACAGGACAGTGCTGGAGAAATACGTGGAGATTAAGGATGCAAATGGACACTGAAGGATGGGTGTCTGGGCAGTAGGGAGAATGCAGTAAAACTTCGTGGTGGATGGATGAGTGGAAATAGGATTGCAACAAGTAGAAGACCTGAGTTCATTCCTTTTTTTTTCCTCACTGAACAACATATTTGAATGTTCAAGGAGAAAAACTTAATTTGGACTGTTCTGAATGAGTCATTACACCCTCAGCTTCCCCCACAGTTTTTTTCCATACCTTACTCCCTGTGCTGTATCAAAAAAGGGACGCTATCACTTCAGTGTACGAATAATATTCTCTCTTGTCTTCTCTCTCACCATAAAATAAGTATGCCATGGATTCAGTTTTTATTTCAGCTCAGCATACCATAGGTAAAAAAGTTGGTATACAAGAGTTTGCTTCATTTTTATTCAATCTCAAAAATGCACAATTAACAAGGTAAGATTCCGGTAGTCAGGAAGTAGATAGAATAGCCAGTGGTAGTATGTCCTCTTTTAAAATAGCTTGAGGGACACTCTAACTTACAGCATTTTCATGGGATCAGTGAAAGACAACTTTTCTGCTGTATTAGTAGTGTATGTCCATCCTACAGGGCTGACATGGCATTTGCAGGAATCAGCTGTGGCCAGAAGTACAATACAGAGCAGAGAAAGCAGTCTAGGAGGTTTCTAGAGTATATCAAAGATAACTTCCAGATGCAGCTGGTAAGAGAGCCAGCCAGGGAAGATGCTCCACTATATCTGCTGTTCATTAACAGAGAAGGACTGGTGGGAGATGTGGACGCTGGGAGCTGTCTTGGACAGAGTGACCACGAAATGGTAAAGTTCTCAATTCTTGGTGAAGTCAGGATGGGGGCCAGCAAAACTGCTACCTTGGACTTCTGGAGGGCGGACTTTGAACTCTTCAGGACTCTGGTAGGGAGAGTCCCTTGGGATTCAGTCCTGAAGGGTAAAGGGGTCCAGGAAGGCTGGATGCTCCTCAAGAAAGAAGTCTTAAAGGCGCAGGAGCAGGCTATCCCCCTGTGCCACAAGATGAGCCAGCAGGGAAGAAGTCCGGCATGGATAAACAGGGATATTTTCCTGAGGCTCCAGGAGAAAAAAGAGAAACTACCTCCTGTGGAAGAAGGGATGGGCAACTCGAGGAGAGTACATAGAAGTTGTTAGGATGTGCAGAGAGAAAATTAGAAAGACAAAAGCCCAGCTGGAACTCAACACAGCCGTTGGGGTAAAAGAGAACAAAAAATGATTTTACGAATGTATTAACAGTGAGAGGAGGGCTAAGGAGAATCTCCAACCTCCACTGGCGGGGAACGTGACCAGTGAGAATAAGGAAAAGGTTGAGGTTCTCAGTGCTTTCTTTACATCTGTCTTTAAAAGTCAGACCAGTTATACTTGGGGTACTCTACCCCCTGATCTGGAAGTCTCGGATGGGGAACAGAATAAACCCCCCACGATTCAGGTGGAAACTGTTATAGACCTACTGCTTTACCTGGACTGCCACAAGTCCATGGAGTCAGATGGGATCCACCCAAGGGCGCTGAGGGAGCTGGTGGAGGTGACAGCCAAGCTGTTTTCCGTCATCTATCAGCATTCCCGGTCATCTGAAGAGGTCTCAGTGGATTGGAGGCTTGCCACCATGACTCCCATCTACAAGAAGGGTTGTAAGGAGGATCCAGGGAACTACAGGTCTGCCAGCCTGACAGGTTTGGTGCCAGGGAAGGTGGGACAACTGAAGGATCAGGCCTAGCCAGCATAGGTTCATGAAAGGCAGGTCCTGCTTGACCAGCCTGATCTCCTTCTATGATGGAGTGACTCACCTGGTAAATGAGGGAAAGGCTGTTGATGTGGTCTACCTAGACTTCAGCAAAGCCTTTGACACTGTCTCCCACAGTATTCTCCTGGAGAAGCTGGCAGCCCATGGCTTGGACAGGTACACTCTGCTAGGTAAAGAACTGGCTGGATGGCCAGGCCCAGAGAGTGGCAGTGAATGGATTTAAATTCAGATGGCGACTGGTCATGAGTGGTATTCCCCAGGGGTTGGTATTGAGGCCTATCCTGTTCAATATCCTTAGGAGGAGCGGCTGAGGGAGCTGGGATTACTTAGTCTGGAGAGGCAGAGGCTCAGAGAAGACCTCATCGCTCTCTACAACTACCTGAAGGGAGCTGGGATGAAGAGGGGTTTGACCTCCCATGTAACTAGAGATAGGATGAAAGGGAATGGCCTCAAGTTGTACCAGGGGAGATTCAGGTTGGACATTAGGATATACTTCTCTGAAAGAGTGATCAGGCCCTGGAATTGGCTGCCCACAGAGCTGGTGGAGACACTGACACTGGAGGTGTTCAAGAAACATTTATATGTTGTACTGAGGGACGTGGTTTAGTGGGAAACATTGGTGATAGGTAGGCAGTTGGACTGGATGATCTTGGAGGTCTTTTCCAACCTTGGTGATTCTATAATTCTATATAGAGAGAAGTATATATGTGTCAATAAAGACTTAGCGTCAACCAGTAATAGTAAATGAAGTCATGTTGATGCATAAACAGTAAATTCAGTTAGAATGGTTCCTGACAGTATTGGCATGTGACATAGAACTTTTCCAAAAATTTCCGAGACTTGCCCAGCAGTCAGTGAGGGTCAAGAATTGTGGCTAATAGACAGTATGGATATGCACTCTCTTTCCTCCCTTCCTTGAACTCCACCATTTCCCCAGTCTTAGAGGTTAGAACAGTACAGATGCAGTCAGGAGTTGTAATTGGCCCAAGAGTAGCAGAACAAACTCCAACACCATTTTACTGGTATAGATACAATCCTCAAATGGCCAAAATACAGCCTATTCTTGATACACCTATATGAACAGTAATCACTCTCCTAACCACTGAGTAAGCAGTTTCTTGGCTTCATTAAGTGTAGGAGTAAGTTTGCTGATCCTGCTTCAGTTTTGCACAATACTTGTCTCATGAACGAGTCTTTTGCAGGGGGAAGTTGTGGAAAGTATTGGATTTTATGACGGGTGTATTTTAATATAAAATAAAAGGATTGATTTCACAGTTGATCCTATTCAATTAAAAGCATTAATCGCCTACTACACAGAGAGAATATGCTAGGAAGAAGGAAAGAAGAAATTAATTTGGAAATGAAATAATAGATTCCAATTTATAGTTAGAATGTAGTAAAGGGAATTTAATATTATTCCTTCAAGATCACTGAAAGAGGTCCTTACTTTTCCCTGAATATTTAGGTTAGCAGTCTTCAGACAGGAGAAACAATACTCTTGACAACTGTCAGAAATAAATAATAATAATTTTTAAAAAGACAAATTCATCCTTTATAGAAACACTTGCACAGGGGAGAGCAAGTAGCCAAGGAACATATGTACACATTTTAAAGCATATGGGCTTCTTGCTCTCCTAGTAATTAATACAATAATTTGAGTTTGTTAAAGTTCTCCCTTTTTTCATCCACAAACTGTATATAGGAAACTGTTAGGGACATAATTAACACTTGCTGCTGTTATACATTATAAAGGACACTTGAAAGACATGTATTGGTAATTGCATACCTTAAATACCGGAAGGTGATAATGGAGCAGGAGATTCTGAAAAACAAAAATATTATTAAAGAACAAATAATAGTTCCTTCAAAGTACTAACCACCCACCCAAAATTTATAAGGAAGAAAAAAGCAAATTATAGAAGATAAACTGAAGATTTCCTTTGCAAACCACATATCTCATTATCCTCTTTTGATGCTATGTTTTATACAGCTGCTGAAAATTCACTATTTCTAGAGAATTCATGAACAATGTCTGTTCTGTAATATTTTACTCATCCTGTGTAAACATTTAATCTTAACACTGCAAAAGTAACAAGAGTGTCTCGAATCACCTGTGATTTAAATTACTTCATGATGTGAAAAAAATTCTTGAGGTAATTCTGAGGAAGAATGATTAAATGAGAAAAACAGCAAGATGTTTCTGTGCAGAGACTGAAAAGACTGTCACCACTTAAACTAAACAAGAGTTCAGTCATAAAGAAATGTAAAAGCTGTAAATGTAAAATGTAAAAAAGATATTCTTTTTAAGAACTTAACTAAAAATCAAATGCAAATAGTACTTGTTTTAGGATTTTTTTATAGCTTGAAATGTACAGCTTTTAAAGAGACACACATTTTTAGTTTAAATCAGATTTTTATCTTGTTCCACCATTTTTTGTATATTTACGTAATGAAATCAATCTGTTTATAAAATGTGACTTTTGTTCTCTGTTTTCTACCCCATCACTTCCCTATGTAAAATAAAGTAGACATAACCTACCCTTTCCACACTGAGTATTCTGGCTTTACTTTCTCTTCTTCAGTGTTGTTTATATTCTCTCTCTTTGGACTAGTTAAAGTCTGGGCTATCAGAAGAGAAAATAATATTTAATATCTCTGATATAGTTACTTCTGACTACTGTAAACATCTCAGACTATGAGACAACAACTAAATGAAAGAGTTTTGGACTGGCCAAGTTATAACATAATTGTACATAAGAAGATTTCTCATTTTCTGTCTGAAGTGTTTGATATTGGCTTTCTGTCAGAAACATAATATCAGGCTACCTGGACAATATTTGCTGTAGCATAGTAATTCCTGTGACCCTGCATCATCTTTCAAAGTTTTCAGATACTTGGTACACATGCATTTCTTGTAAAAATTTGAAAATAGACTTAAAAATACCTATCTCTGTTTTCTAATAATAGACCTGAATAGTGCTAATTACAACGTTTCTGACCATGCTGTAGATTTCTGTGCATTTTTTGAGAGGAGGGGGGGCATTGACTACTTAATTTTTTATCCATGGAGCTCACAGACATCAGAGTCCAGGGTTTAAACCATAGCTGTACCTTGATCATGGATCTCAAACATCCATTTAGACATTACTTTTATGCAACAGCACCCATTTCTGTTGAAAAATATTTCTTTTGTCTTCTACAACCATACTACTCCAACTTTGTCAAAAACTGGGAAGGACAGTTTTTACTCATCCAGAGTGCAGTGAAAATTAGGAGGTTTTGGTTAAAAAGAAAAAAATTGAAGACTACTAAGACCAAGCCCATTGAAAATATTCAGAACTACAATGCTAATATTTGCATCTCCAAATTCAGTATTTATAGGCTCAAAATATTCTCCAATATTTGCTTAAAACTGGCTATTATCACATGCATTCTGCCATTAAATTCACTTTATAGAATATTCACAATATGCAAACATAAAGGGAGTAAAAAAGCTACTGAAAAGAATTCAATTATTTTACCTGAGTGCATACCCAGAGACGTATTTCTTAAGTGCTCATTCAATACTGGCACCCATTTCAATGTCAGTAAATCAAATCATCTTTAAGCAGCATCACTAAAACATCATCACCTTTTCTTTGCTAGTTTATAACAGTAATCCTCTTGCCTAGTTTGTGTCGATGGTCTTCATGGGCAGTTCAGGAGTGCAAAAAGACCCACTAATGCATCTTTCTTAATTAAAATGCAAAAAAATGTTACTCAGATATTCTTGAGATGGGGGTATCAGAAAACATGGGATAGGAAACAATGATCCTGCACTTGTACTGAGAGCTGGAAAGGAGAATGTTTGTCATGGTTAGATGGGAATATAGATACCAGTACAGCTACAAGCTGAGCTTCTTCTCAGAATTTGAAGGAATTCTAGAAGCTTTCTATAGTAAACCAGCAATTTATTAGAAGCAGGAGATTATACCTTTGCAAACTTACCAGTGCTCTAAATACACATTTCTATCTCCGAAGATCTCTTTTGTGACTTCACTGCTGCCCTAGGGATGAACAATAAAGCATCTCTTCTTCATTCAGTGTGCTACTCTTATTGCTTTTGAACAAAGCCCATGCAGTGAAAATGGCCTTTTGCCTTCTCCAACTTTCTGCAGTTCATCAACTGACTGTTGCAGTATAATAGGTCCCCTGCAAAGAAAGATGCTAGAGAATTTGGAACTGAAGAGATGGAGCCTCTAGATAGTCATTCAAACAGGCTTGCTAAAAACTATGTCTTTCACATTACTAGCGAATTACTTGGCATCCCAAGGGGCTCAATTTAACAGCAATGATCATCAAGCCGGTTTGTTGATACGTTCTCTCTGGAAGTTGAAAAAGTTCTTTCCTCTTCTGTGAAACTCTTAAGCTTCAGAGTGTCTGGTTTAACAAGTTCAACTCAACATGGAATTAGCTATAGATGTATTTCTTTATTTCTCTCCTCTCTCCCTTCCCTGCAACATTATTAAGGGGCTAAAAACTATCCAGGGTTAATCACTGTCTCTCAACAAATACTCACTACAGGAGAAAACCAAATAATTATTTGGCAACATGCCAGTTGCCCAATATCTACTTACTTATCTGTTCTTTTGTGCAGAATTCTTCCTGTACACAGGAAGCTCAACCTTATGGCCCACAGAGGCTGGACTTAGAAAAGCTAAAAAGTTCTTCCATAATTAAGAAATTGAAATAAAAATAAACTGGATCCCTGTTCACTAAGGACACAGCAGGTGGGCTAGAACACTAACTACTTCTATCATTTTCTTGAGAGTATATAAATCGTCTAATCTTTTAGGCTTATGGGACTATTAATACCCATTTCAGTTAAAACAGTCTCTCGTCTAGTTGCTTTTAACATCACCAAAGTTTGCTAGATTCTCACTTGTGCATTACATCAAGTATCACCTTGTAGCATTGTCCTTATTCCTTTGTATTTTTTTTAAACCATGAAGAACCCTAGAGTATGTGAAATTCAGTAGAGTAGCGTGCACTCAATATACACCTATGATTGGAAGCAGGAGCTGCCTTATTTTACTAGCAGAATCAACTCAGTAGCACAAAAGTAGCACAATCCCAGACGGAAGGATAAGAGACCTTCCTCCAGGCTATGGATTATAGCTCATGTATTTGGGTTACATTAGCATTTCTCACTATAGAAACTTGATTCAGCCATAAATTCCATCAGTATAACAGAGGATAAAGGTCTAAAGCTACAAAAAGTTTTCTGGGGTTAGCCTGCACTCCCTCCTCACTAGTCTAGTATGGAGGGATGTACCACAGCTGCACAAGTATAAGGCACAAACGAAAGGAGTACAGCCCACAGATGTATTTAAATATATGCTTTCAGTATGAATCCTGACATTTTGCAAACACTCAAAGCTTTCTGAACCCTTTACCTCTAGCTTAGGAAAAAATATTATTAAATGAGCAAAGCTTCATCCATATCATAGAATCATAGAATCATTATGATTGGAAAGACTACTGAGATCATCTAATCCAACCATCAACACATCACTGTGTTGCCCACTAAACTATGTCACTCAATGCGACATCTACCTTTTTCTTGAAAACCTCCATATGGCACACTGCTGTTTCCCAGTTCAGTCTCCTAAACCCTCAAAGCAGGGGAGTACCTTCCTCAGGTAGGCACTTTATTTATTTATTTATTTATTACTTTATTTTATCCCTCTGGTTTAGATAACCACACATATTTCAGTCTACAGCGGCTGGCAGTCATACCTGTTGCGGTTTAACCCAGAATGCAGCTAATCACTACCCAGCTACTCATTTACTGTCCCCAAGTGGGATGAGGGAGAGAACTGGAATCAAAATAGAACTTGTGGGTTGAGATGACAACTATTTACTAAGACAGAGAGAAGAAAATGGAAATAAAAAATGCAATAATAACAATGTATAAACAGATATCCGGAATGTAATTATTTGCCACCTATTAACTGATGCCCAGCTAACGATACAACAGAATCAGTCTGATCTGGGCATTAGAGGAGACAGTGTACGATGGAGAGTGAAGTTACACATCAGCAACTGTGTTCTTCACCCTGTACAGTAATGATGCATCCTGGGATGACTCAAGGGGAAAATGAGATTACTGCTTCCCTCCATTCCTCTCCCAAACTCCCACTTTTAAAATCTGCACCTGGGTTTATTTTGGCAGCACACCACCATTGTTACATCCTATCCAGCAGGTACTGTGACATGCTGATTATAACATTTGGGATTGTCCCTCTTCCTGCTCTTCCTGTAGGAGATGGAAATGTTATTTGTAAATGAACACAAGAAGTAGTAATTAACTGTTATATAAACCTAATTTCAGCTTTGGAAAGTATAATAGCAATCTTTACATTTATTTCCCTGTTACCAATACTTCAGACTACTGAGATGCATTTGGAGTGTGTGTGTGTTTACTGAGGGATAGCACAGACAGTCTGCCCTAAGGCCAAGGATGATGGGAGCCAAGGAAGCTATAGCTCTGGGGAGTGCACTAGTAGTGGATCTGTCCTGAGGATGCTCAAAGTTGTGGATCCTTAGCCCTGGGGCAGAGAATTTTGGCAAGTATGCCCTGAAGCCAAAGACCCTGAAAGCTGCTACCAGCAGTGGAGCTGACAAGTTACATCAAATTCAATGAGCAGCTGCACAGTCTCAAGAATCCATCAGAAACTTGAAAAAACCTCGGATTTACGTATACATTAAAAAAACCCGCACAACACACACACACAAAAAACCTTAATATACAAAATGACATTTTTTTTGTGACTCAGAAACCCTTTTTATGCCTGTGTGAACCCGGATCTGTTTAATAAATTTCAGTTCTGATGACATTTCATACTCCTCTGTTTTCTGGATTAAACATTTGTTTTATTCATCCTTTCCTCAAAATTATTTTATTGGTCTTCTATTTTCTTTGCTGAAGAGATTCTATAGCTTTGTTAATGAGTACTGTGAATATCATAAACTTGCACTGGATCAGGAACCTCAATAGTTCAACCAGAGTGAATTACCATTTTAAGTTCTGCATGCAACTCTGAAATGAGTGCATTTTAGAATGATAGTCTGTTTTGTAGTATCATATATTTTACTCATATACTGTTTATAATTCACTACAACTCCCACTTTCCTTTGTTCTCTTATCCCTTTTTTTTTATATTTGTATCCTTTTCTTTCCTCAGTATACTTCTTTTCAGCTATCTTTCACAAAATTCATCTTATTGATTCCAGACTATTTCTCTAACACACTAGGATCTCTCTGAGTTACTGTTCTGTGATATAACCTCTTGCAGCCTATTTCTTAAGTATATTTCCTATTCTATTGTTCATGCCTTTAATGAAAATATTAAAAAACTGTCGACCCATAACTACCACATATGAGGCCAATTTGAAATATCATCCCAGTTTGGCAGAAAACTTGAGATAACTCTGCTCTTTTAGTATTCTTTTTTAACCACTTCTGCATCAACTGCATCTGAGCAAGATCCTATTTCCTATTAAATTTATTTTTAAGAATACCTCGTGCATCCACATTACAAGCCTTACATATGTCAGATTATCAAACATATCTAGCGCTCCTTCCATATCCGTTTGGCCAGTTAACATGTCAAGAAGGAAATTAGACTGGCTTGGCATGTTTTGTCAGATCCTGACAAATCCATATTGCCCTTTTCTTACCACCTTATTATCTACTGTCTGCACAAAACCAGATTAAAAGTTTTGTTCCAATATCTTTTGGGGTATCAAAGGGAGGTCAAATGCTTTGTAAGTCCTTGAGATCTCCTTTCTCGCAGTCTGAATGTATTTTATTCTTTGCCATCCCCCTGTGCTTTGAATCATTTCTTCTTCACAGATTTTTGAAAATAATTGCTGTTGCTTTGGCTAATATTCTAATCTGCTTGTGGGTATATCTCACCAATGGAAACCTAACTTATCTAAGTAGTTCTGACATCTTCTTTCCCTGTTTTGCCTTATTTTCCCATTCTTTTTTTTAACTTAATCTCACCAAGTTTATTTTCATGTTGAGCTTATTTAAAAGGGAGAAAAAATAAAACAACAAACTTTGAGCCTTTCAAACTTTTCTGTACTGCATACCACTTATTGCTTCCCATTCATTTTAAAATAAAACACAACCTTCTCCCTAATGCAATCTAAGGATTTTTGGAAAAAACAGCTATTCACAGATAATAGTTATTCAGTGAGCTAGAGCTAGAAACAGCACTGGAATTTGCTCATCTCTGATGCTGAATTGTTATAATGCCCATGCTTTTGGCCAGAGCCAACTAGCCAAATAAATTCTGGGTCCAGTTCAGGAGTTAGTACAGGTCAAGGACCGTTCCCAAATGGCTGTGCAGATGTGACCATGTTGTGCTGGAGGCTAAGAGAGTTTAATAGCATAGATGTGACTATACCATGCCAATTGGCCTCAATGTCAGAGAATGATCCCTGGCACTGTTCAGTTTATTAGTACAGATCTAGTCTTTTTCTCCTGATATTTTCCTTATCCATCAGATGTTAAGTTAGTTCAAGTCCCTCATTCCCACCAGACCTTACATTTAGCTGTCACAGTTATATGGTTAAAATCTCCTTCAACACATCCTCTGGATTTAGTGTTTTATAGGAGTCATGAGTGTCTATATCCATAGATATTTAATAATTCCATGTCATACTTTATTTTGTGTTTAGATTTAGTACACGTTTGCCTTGGTATATAAGGCAGTACCATTTCCATTTTTCTTTTCTGCGGTTCCAGGGCAAGCAATTCTCTTCTGAATCTGTCTGTCTACTTTTTACACAGTAAGAATTCCAGTACTCTGGATGATTTGAAAAGCTGGAGACACATGCTCCAATGAAATAGTCACTGTTCATTTTTTAAAATTTTATTTTTCTTTCAAAAAGCAAGATAAATGGATTTGATATTTGATCCTCCCTTGCTTTTCCAAAATGGCAGAAATGAGAGATCAGCATTTTTACTCATTTGGTAATCGTACATAACTAATTAGTAGAATTTGGTATAATATTTAGCTTTGTGTCTTTTTTAGATATACTGCATTAAGCACTCCAGTAACTCACTGGCTTAGAGGCCCATCTGAATATCTATGGGGATGTATGCAGATTTAACAGCCTACTTCGTACTGGAGGATGGCGGCCTTGGACTGTTTTGCTGGGTTTAACAGTAAGAGTTGTACTGTAAATGCAGATTCTGGAACCACTAATTAATCAGATCATATCTTATTCATAATTATATGGATGGGAAAAATGGCAGCAAAACTTACTAAAAATCCCTAAAGTTTATTTTTTCCACATTCATACCCACACTGGAATATATATATGCTAGAAGAAGAGAAAAAAAACCCGGCTAACTGCTGAGCCATTGAGACAGTTTTCACAACATCACAGATAATTACAATTATCCTTCTCTTAGGGACTTCAGAGCTGCCAATTTTCTGCAACTGAAAATAAATAAATAATTCAGAACAGATGCTGACTGCTCATCCCACTTTAGTCAAAAGCTTTAGGCAGGCATATCAGCATTAACTTGAAAACAATGACAGAACTTGAAAATGTTTCTTCTCTTTCACTCTTTTTTTGTTTTCCTCTTTTCATGTTATGTTTTAACAGCCAGGTAAGTTTTCAAGCTTGTGCAGTGGAAGTACAGTGGAAATTAAAAAAACAGAAACAAAACCAAAAGAGATGCTCGTCAATTGAACTGGGATTAGAAAGGCAGGAATTTTTTTAGCAACCAGGAGAAATAGCAAGTTCCTGCAGGTGGCACTTTTTGTGCTAAAGGGTTAATACCTTCTTTGGCATTAGCGGTCCGGTCATGTTCAAATGGACTTGTAGGGAAACTGGCTGTGCCAAAGAACTCTTATGATTATGGATTCACCAATCATGAGGAGCACCTTCATCTAGCCACATTCTGAGGGACTCATCTGACCATCCTTAATGAGTTTGGCAATGCTTAATGAGAAATCTTATGACTAGCTTATAGAATAGTGCTCTTTATTGGAGCAACAGCTTACAGATGCTTTTGAATTGCTGGTGATAAATACACTGCCTGCAGAGCACGTGCTAATACTAGTAATATGAATGCAAATGATGCATGCATTAAGCTATGGAATAACTCTCTAGAGATAACTAAGTTTCCTGGGAAAGCACTCAGCATAACTGAGTGTGAAAATCTCACCTGATAGGCATCCTGATGAGACTCAGGAGAAGCTCAGTCTGTCAACTGGTCCCAGTAGTCAACACTGTCCTTCTGACTGGTCTGTGATGGCATCTCCCCTAAAATTCCTTCTTTCTTAGGCTGTTTTATACTGTTTTCTTAATTCTAGGTGGAGCTTGAGTGGCTTTAGTCATGTGTGTTTTTTGTGATTGGTGATGGGTGGCAATCCTACTCATATGGCAGGGGAGCTGGAACTACATATTTAAGGTCCCTTCCAACCTAAGGCATTCTATGACTCTAGACAACAGTTTCATAGTGTCACTCAGTTTCCATCCCTGCTTTGTTATCATAGAGCCTGGCCACAAAGTTTTGCACTTCTTTCCACTGTCTATGGTGTATTTTTCAAAGTCACTGTAGCAAGATCCCCTAGTGTAACTGATATCCAAGAGTGCTGTTTGCGTTGCCTAGGGAACTGTTTTGGAACAGACTTCTTGCATATTTGCTGCAATCCACCCTGGAGGTTTCTTCAACACTTTTTTTTTTCTTTAAGAGTTGAATATCCCAACAAGTTATTTCAAATAATTACTCGACAGCATTATAAGTATTCGGTAATTAATTATTAACAGAAGTAAGCAGTGACTATTCTGCTCCTGGCACATCTGTGCAGTGGAGGTACATTAACCTCTAATCAAATCTGCAATATAACTGACACTCACTGGATACAAGACTCATACAAGCTAAAAGTTTTTTCTCAGTTCTTTTGGCTAACAAAAGTTATCAGTGAATCTAACTGATTATTCTCTGTGATATTTGCAACTGTATCTTGCCTCTGTGGTGATGTTTGTGCTGTTTAGGTCATGGAGCTGTAGGAGCTTGTGAGGAGCTGCAGGCTGCTATGAGGCCTCCCTCAGCCTCCTCTGCTTTGGGCTGAACAAACCAAGGGACCTCAGCCACTCCTCACATATCTTTCCCTCCAAATCCTTCAATATCTTTGTGGCCCTCCTTTGGACATTCTAATAGTTTTATGTCTTTCTTATATTGCAGTGCTCCAAACAGCACACAATACTCGTGGTGAGGTCAAATCACTGCAGAGCAGAGTGGGACAATCATTTCCCTAGTCTGACTAGCACTATTGTTCTTGGTGTACCCCGGTATACAACTGTTCCTTTTGGCTGCAGGGCACACTACTGACTCATATTCAGCTTGCTGTCAGTCAGAATCAGAATCCCCACATCCCTTTCCACAGGGCTGCTCTCCAGGTTCTCATCCCACGGTCTGTACATATAGCCAAGGTTGCTCCATCCCAGTTGCAGAATCCAGCATTTTCTCTTGTTAAATTTCATAAAATTGTTGATTGCCCTCTTCTCTAATGTGGCTCTTAGTACACGTGAGAATGCACAACTCCTCCTAATCTAGTATCATCTCCAAAATTACTTATCATGCATTTGAGTCCTGCATCCTGATCATTTATAAAAACATTCAAGAGAACTAGCTCTAAAATGAAGACCTGCAGAACCCTACTAGTGAATAACTGCCAACATGACATAACTGCTTTGACTATAACACTTGGCCAGTCGTTCACCCATATTTGTCACGGTATTATCTAAGGGTATGCGTCCGTGACAAGGGGGACAGGCCCGAAAGAAAAAAAAAAACGAGCAAGGAGGAAGAAAAAAAAAAATATTGCTGGTGGGTAGGGGCCGGCCCCGGGCGGTCCGGTGGCTAAAGCGGCAGAGAAGCCGCGGAACGCACCCTGGGGAAAACAAAGGGAAGAGGGGAAAAGCAGGGGACTCGTAGGCGGATCTAACACAAAAACAGCGGCACCAATCTGAGGAGGAACAACTAATTTTACTAAATATATCAAAATGAGGCTAATAGAATTATAATAGAGACTTTACAGGCTGAAAATCTTACACAGTAAACTGCAGGAGGACCACGTGCTTTCTCCGCCAGGCAGGAAGGAACAGACCCCGCGTCTCCCCGGAGGCTTCACCCCCCTCACCTCCAACGCAAAGACCCCTGGGGAGTGCACCTCCTCCCCTCCCCCTCAGAGGGCCACACCAAAAAAGGCAATCATTACTATCTATACTTCAACTATTAAATTGTTAGAATGGTCTCTGGCATGCTTTGGGTTTGTCTTAATTAGCAGTTTCCAGTCTTTGGGAATATACATTTCTAGGCACCATTCCCAACAGGCAGTTTGCATGCAACCACACTGTTTTCAGAAGCTATGTTAGATGTGGGCTTCTCCCTGCTGATTGGTCTCCCTGCCCAGGAATATTCTCAAGAACATTTAATTTATTGATGTAGAGGTATCCACAGGGAATCCAATCTCATAATTTTGTCTGAAATACTTATTCAGATAAGATAAAAACAACCCTTCCTTCTTCTGTTTCATTTTCCTCTCACTTTCCTCCTCCTTAGAGCTCTTATAGCTGATGCAAAAGGGGTATAAACAGAAAGGTGACTTTAAAAGACACTTTGAATACATTAAATCAGTGCAAGTTTCAGTGTTTTTAGATTAAATTGAACTTCATAGTTCTGACAGACAGATTGTGTAAACTGCCTCTGAATTTCCTGGAAAAAGATATTCCAAAAGTATCCTCTCTACAATGGTAAAGATTATTGGAAGATCTTATTAAAGTATTTCACAAGAGTAGATCAGGATGAGCCCCGTGTCCACTAATGAGTCCTCTGTTTACCTTTCTCATTCAACTACATCTCCTCTCTGCCTACTTTTTGCCAGTAGTATTATCATCAATAGGTTAGTCTTTATTGGGTGTGTAGTAATAGATGGAATAGAAGGAAATGGCATGCTCTCTGCTCTGTGTAATTCAGGCACCACACCTGAGTGGGAAACATGGTAAAACAAATGAATGTATTGATGTGGTAGTACAAGCAAAAAGATCCTCTTTGTTGCAGGTATTTTATTACCAAATGCAGGTGACTCAGAATTGGAATTAGCTTTAAACTTTGAACTAAATACAAGAAAGAATTAAAAATAGAGTTTAAACACTTTTATTTAATCCCTAAAGAAATAAACAAATATGTACACCAGGTCAAGAGCTTAGACCATGGACTTCAGTTGTGTTTAGGAAGTAATACATTCTGATAGTGTATACTATAGGAGTACTAGTGATACAATATATTTATTGTCAGTGATTAGCAACAAGCACAATCATTGATATGACTTCATCCTTGTCTTCTCTGTCACATTTGCAAGTATATCAACAGTGCTTACTTATTCTGCTTAAGATGCTTATGACCTTGAGTCCTAGTCCTACCTTTAAACTAATTCATCAGGCCTACATCCATAAGGAACATTTATACTTATTAATTTGGATATCTTATTGAATTAGGTGGTAAAATAACCTCCTTTGCAAGACTATCGGCATTTTGAATAACTTTGAGGATAAGTCATTTTTATAGCAATAAATTATTTGCAAACATTTGGTAAACAAAAGTCACTGGCATGCTGAATACAGTGATGATGCAATGTGCCCTCTGCTATTTGTAAGAATGCCCTCCAGTGTGTTGCCTTACATTACTCTGGATACACACTGAAATGATTGTATGCTATTTCAAAGGTCAATATTTATCACACTGTGCAATGTTCCCAGTGTCTTAAATACTTATACAGCCCTTACTGTGACAGCATATTAGCCTTTTTAAGCATCACTGCAATTATCTTCACAACACCCAATGGGATGAGAAATAGCTTTTACCCCATTTCTACACATCAGGCATGAAGATATGGGAAATTAGCTCAGATAGTTAAGGACAGATCTGTGGCAATGTATGTTTGTATGGAGAGTGCCCTTCACATTTCTCTGGTGTTTTCCTCCCTGTCCTCTCAGATCTTACCTCCCTATGACCATACTGTCCCCAGACTTCTCATCATTTCTGTTATTCTGTGAACTTACCTCAATTCCCTAGAAACTCTGGAGCAGGAGCTAGTATTACCAGGGCATATTTTTCTCCATGTTCCTTCTAAATGACACACAAAAAGCCATTTGTGCCCTGTCACTGTATAAATGTCCTTTCTGACTAACCCACCTGGTTCTTGCTTTCACAAAAGAACAAGTATGAAGGAGCAAGAGAAATAATTCACACTCACATTTTCTCTGGACATACAGATGGGATACTGGCCAGGGTGTGCATTAAGACCTGGCAGCTGGAAGTACTGCCACAGCTAGATTGCACCCCTCACATCCGATGGTTCTCCAGTCATTCAAAAATAACAATCAATGTAATCATAGACTAAAGAACCTACGCTTATTTTCTAATGTTATGAGGAAACAGAAAGTCTATAGAGGAGTGATTTGCGCTGCACCTCCAAGAACTGGAAAAGGAAATTCCAAATGCAATTGTGTAATATACTAAGTACCCATTGAAAGCAACATGCCGAATGTAAAAGCTTTTATCCAAATAGAAACAAAAATTTGGATGGAAAAAAAACAAAACAAAGGCATTTGATTTTTTATCTTTTACTTTCTGATAACTTTCACAGATTTAGTCACAAAGGCATGACATCTTGGTCTAACATCTAAATATGAAGTTTCTTTACCTCAAAGATAATAGCATTCAGCTAAGTTTTCTTCAGAATATGTATTGGTATCATCATTTCATCTTAACTGATACACTACTATTAGTTACAAGACAACTCAGGAAAACCCTAGTAAGGACTTTTATTAAATCTGCTGTTGTGGAAATGAAATATGTTTGAAGAATTATATACTAATATTAATAAAAATAATGATAATTACCTAAGAATGGGAAAGAAAGGGATGAGGACAGCTCCATAGCGATTAATTTGACTGCCACATTATCCAGGAGTTAGAACAAATTTTAAAAGAAGGAATAATTATACACATGGAAGTAAATGAAAATGAATTCACTAAAGATAGATCACATTATCCGCAGTGGATTTTTTTTTTTTTTGGTGAGTTAATTTTTCTTTTTTAAATAAAGAAAAGACAGTACATTTATTCTAACTGGACTTTACTAAATCATTTTATATGTTTTCATATAGGAAACCACTGGTTAATCTCTAAAAGATGAAGATTAGTGTAAGAATAAAATCCTTGATAAAGAACAAAGAAATGGAACAACACGAGATTAGTGAAGAAGTTTTACTGACTTTAACATGTTGAGGAAAACTTAAAAGTTGAGTCCAGTATTGTTCTTGACCTTTCCAGAAGTAATGTTTAAGAAATTGATCATACTATCTTCATTACCAAACTTGGCACAAGACAAGCTAATGAAAAATGTTAGAAGCCATCGTTGGTAAAAGAAGCTTAAAGACTGTATTAAAAGAAATGAAAAATATCATTGTGCATTTGTACAAAGTGCTAGATAATGCTTTCGAAGTTAAACTAGAAGAATTTCTTCCAGTCCTTCCATAAGATGGGTAACTATCGTACAACGAAAGCAAAGAGGAGGTAAAACATCTTGGATTTCTGGTCAGTCATAGAACTATGAAGCGACTAAACACTGTCATATAATGTATACCTAAGAAATAAAACAAAGCATTGATGTCAGTTCTTGAGGTACAGCTGAGTTTTCATCTAGAACATTGTTCATTGTTTTAGTCACTTGTCTTGAAGAAAGAGGTAGTGAAACTGGAATAGGAGAAGATAACTACTATGACTAGATGAGATATCTATACTTTGAGTGACAACACAGTCTTTACAAAAAAGGACTGCAAAAAGAAAACACAGTGAAACAAATAAAACCCTTTGTCATGTTGCTATTGATTGTCCAAATATAAAATAATGTAAGAGATTGATCACATTAAAGTGATGGTATGATGTTTTGTTTTTTTTTCCTTCTCTTCTGTTCCTGTGTCCTTGTTCATGCAGTCCAGGGTGCACTGTTTGTTTGTGTGGCTTCCTTGCCCAACCATCTTCACAGGGCCTTTCCTGCAGAGCTGCTCCCCAACCCTCTTGTAACACACTTCTGGGCAGATGAAGAAGAAGGTGACTGGGAAGAGTTGGTGAATTTACCAAGGATAAAAAATGCCTGACAAACTTCAGTGTATTTTAAAATAAATGACTGGATTTAGGAGCATCGGGAGAAATGTAAATTTCAATAGTTTTGAATTTCTTAAAGCTTTAAATACAGTCTCCCACAATATTCCTATATTTGAAATAGGACATTATAGTCTGGATAGTTAGACAGCCAGATTGTCAAAAAATCCTTGTTAGTTGGTTGGGTGCTGAAGGTTGATAGACTTTATTTTGTAGCTGCTAACAAGTGGAATATGATGGTGTCTCTCCTGGGTCCAGTCAAGTTTTTCATCTTTATCAATGACCTGCAGGAATGCTTGTTTATTGAATCTACAGATGACACCAACTCTGATGAAAATAGCGGATATACATGAGGGCAAGGCTGTCATCACCTGGACAGGTTGGAGGACTTTCTCAACTGGAAAATGAAACTCAACAAGAAAACATGAGAACATTCTAATGCCTGGAAAGGAATAACCTTTGCAATCACACAGGCTAGGGAGCAGCTCTGCAGGAAAGGCCTTGTGAAGATGGATGGGCAGGGAGTGACACAAACAAACAGTGCACCCTGGACTGCATGAACAGGGACACAGGAGAATGAGGGAAGTGATTGTCCACTTAGAAGCCCAAATCTGCATCCGCTCTTGGGCCCATAATACAAAAATAACATTGATAAACTGAAGTGAGTTCATTGGGGTCCACGAAGATGGTCAGGAGCTAGAGTACCTAGCTGTGGTGCTGAGGCTGAAGGTGCTGGACTTGTTTAGTTTTGAGAAGCCTTCAAGGGGACCTAACAGCAGCCTGATTGTGTGTACAGGGAGGCTAAAGGTTGGAGCAGGTTTCCCAAGGAAACAGTCTCTGTCTCTGAAGGCTTTCAAAATCTTACTGGACAGAGCTTTGAGCTATCTAGTTGGATCCCACATGTGAGCCTGTTTTCAGCAGGAGGTTGGACTATAAGGCCCCCTTATCTCCACCTGGAATGATTTTGTGATCCCAGAAACCATGAAAACTTCATCAATTAAACATTTGTTAAGCCCACACCAAAGCAGTTACATAAGAAGAAACAAATATTGTCAGTCTTCAGTGTCAGACAAAGTATAATGCAGATGATGCTAAAAAATCAACAGTGAATCTCCATGCATGAACATTCTGATTTGTAGTAGTTCTGGTTCTGGGATTTCTGCTCTTGTTCCCACACAGTACGATTGATCAACTTATTAAATAGAAGGAGCACACCCACTGGCTAGCCATAAGTAAAAAGGATCAGTTTCCTGCTGTCCTGCATGTTTAAAAATCAGATATGCAAACCTTATATAAGACATCATCAATTTAAAAACAAGTGCTCTGCATCAAGTGTGAAAGGATACAAATCACCTCCCAGCCTACAGGCAAAAAATGAATCAGGGCCGATGAAATAGGCCAATGGCTTTACTTCTAAACAACATATTTTAAAAAATATAATAATAAAAACTTCAGGAACTACATAATGAAGCAGTGGGTTTCCCTAACCATTCTTTAACCAACCAGATTGATTTTGTTCCATTTTTTCATTAAACAGATTGCTTCAGACTATGTGCTCCTGTGCCAATTTCTAGCCTGCAGTGAATTTTAATGGCTGAGTCATAAACCCCTCCAAAAATGGGATATGTAATGGAAATGCTGAGGGACCCTTAACTAGAGTAAGCGCTGTGTTATGCTGCAATAATAGTAAACAATAATAGTAATATTAATAAAAATAATACAGTTTTATGTGGACCCCATAAAATACCATTTATATAATCACTGTACAAACGTTTAAGATTCAAAAATACTGCATTTTTCACAACTATGATGATGCTATGGGCATTATAATCTCTTCCAAAACCTTTGGATTGCAATGTGTTGCATGCTTTCAACTCTCAAGACAGGTTCCACTAAGGACATGCATTGGCAGGCCTCTTGCCCTGAGACTACTGATTAGCTAAAAAGATTTTTTTTTACTAAAACTTCTTTAACATCTCCGCTATGTATATTTTTAACATATCTCTCTAAATGAGGAACTAAGAAGTTCAAAGTTTCAAGATGTCTGAAAAATCTCCAAATACAAATCAATGGTAGCAACTTACTTAATAAATTATGAATCTAAAAAATAATCAGTTAAGATTCATTATCAAAAAGGCAATTTCTTTTAAAACAGTTTCCTTGTGTCCCCAGGCCACAAAAATTACTCCCTGGCTTCCCACTGTGGAGAAGTTTCAATTAGAATTTCATGTTGAAATTTACGTTAACACCTTCTTATATATATTTTGGTAATGTCTGTTTAACTCTAGCTGTCACAACTTGGAAAGAATATTTTTTTCTTTTCCAATAAACCAGTTGGAAAAAAGGGAGGAAGATATTGAATGGTTCATAAATATATAATGTTTCTCATTTGTTATATTCTGCATTGAGAGGCAGCAGCTTTAAACTTGCATATCAATGCATAATTCCACAAACTTAAAAAATTGATCTGCCAATGTCTTCCCTCTAGCAATCTTTTAATTAAATGAACTCCACTCACCTTACTGTTAACCTCCTTTGGTTGATTTTTTACTGAGATTCAGTGTACTTTCCAGTGAAGTTTTTGGATGTTGTTTTCTTTTTCTTTTTAGACTGTAGAAGTTGTTTAGTAAACAAGTGTTTAATAATGTATGCAAGGTGACAGAACATAGATCATTGCCAATTATTTATTCACTATAATAAGGTGAAGTTTGAGGTTCTTTTGTATTTTTGCCAGCCAAAGCCAAGAGTGGGCCAACTTCTCAGCTGCAACAAACTAAATTGATCTTTGAATTTTGCAGGAAAGTGTGCTGTTTTACACCAACTAGAGGTCTCTTTTAATAAGTCTAAAGTACTTTTCCCCCACATATTTTTCTATAAGAATAAAATTTGTTGTGGTGTTTAACTACAGTAGTAAGTTGGTAGTTCAACACGAGTCCTTAATAACATCAATAATAAACTAAAATACTGTGAATACCTTGTTATAAATCTGTAAAAATATGTATCTAATCAAGTCCACTTAACAGCTCAGATTATCAGGGTAGGAGGTGAGCTACCGATAAAAAGGAGTTGCAAGTCTATAGTTTCAGAGGGTCAGGATACAAACCTTAATAATAAATTAAATATAGTAGCTGCACTGATTTGGACTTTAGAAGTGCTTCAGAACACTCAAATGCAAGATCGTTGGTAAAAATACCACAGAGAATGTGTGCAGTTCTCCCAGACTGCAATTTCGCAACTATTTCTGGTCTTCAGGAACATGTACATGGTGCTGTGAAGAGAGTGAAAAGGGAATCATAGAGTCATAGAATTGTTTGAGTTGGAAGAGACCCTTAAAGGTCATCTAGTCCAACTCCCCTGCAATGAACAGGGACACCTACAGCTCCGTCAGGTGCTGAGAGCCCCATCTGGCCTGACTTTGAGTGACCCCTGACCAATGATGGGGTATCCACCACCTCTCTGGGCAACTCCTTCCAGTGCCTCACCACTCGTGTAATAAAAAACTTTTCCCATAAAACCAATCTAAATATCCCCTCTTTTAGTTTGAAGCTATTTTCCCTTCTCCTATCAGACAAGGAAATATGCACTGCTGGTGTACACAATCATTGTCTGCACACAGGCTGCAGCCAGTCCAGCCAGTGCAGGGGTATCTTTGATAAACTCAAATTACTGGAGAATTAATGCTGGCTTTTCTGTTTTATAGGATGGGGTAGAAAGTACAGGAAAGCTAAGAGCACTCTGGCAAGAGGAGAACCTGAATCCCATCTGACTTCACATATCACCAGTTCCTTCTTGTACTCACTTTCTCACTGTCATCAGTCTGATATGTATGAAGAACCTCAAGGATCAGAAAAGACCATGATACTTTCTTTCTCCACTTAGGTTTTGAGGTCCTGTTAAAGAAATTTTTCCGTAGTTTAAAGCTGGAAGACTGCATCAACACCCCTATTTTTCTCTCTGCTCTATATTACAATGCTGCCTAAGGTTTCACCAGCATCCAAAGTATATTTATGTTTGTAAGCATGCTACATGCTTGTAAATTGAAGCACCAAAAGAAAAATGCACCTGCCAGTGGTTTTCAATGCCCATAGAAAATATTGCTCCATTTCCATTTCTCCTTCCCCTCCCCAAAAGCCATTGCTTCTAAACCATTTACAGCACTGCTAAGGAATTATAACTGCAGCACCAGATATTACATGACAGCTGTTTGAACAGAAATACTAATTGCTTTCATATTTAATTAGCTATTGTTTAAATTAAAAATACCAACAAAACAGTCACAGCAGGCTCATTTTAACAGGAGGCTTATTGGTTCAGGCATAAGCTCAAAAAGCAGCAGGCATTGGATTCACGCACTATCTCTCTTTAGTCCTGAGAAACTGCCAGTGCATTCCTCACTTAACAGCTGCTGGTTCATCCCACTGGCCTGATCTTCTTCCTAATGGTCTTTTTTTCTCCTTAAAAGGCTGAAACTGAGAGATGTCATCCAAAGCAGGGAGGAATATTCTCACCTATGCTTAGATATTAATATTGTTGATGCTTGGAATCTTTTTTTTTTTTTAACCAATGGGGAGAGATAGCCTCATTTATTCTTCTAAAGGGTGGTAGGATATATCTTGTCCATACTGCTCAAGGCTGAAATGGCCTGTTTCCACTTATTAGAGCAGTTGATCCTGTGATTATTTGTACAATTTTTTTTTTCTAATTCAAATGTTTGAAATGACATAATGGCTGTATCACAGGAAATAGTGCATTTATATCAAGAGGATAATGGTCTGTGCTCGGCACTCTGCAAAGTGATTTAGGGATACCTGTCCAATAGGTCCTGAAATCTACGTCCACTATGACCTCTTAGAGCTTATATAATTGTCTGTGGAGCTTGCTATCCTCTGACTGGCCTTGGGTTTCATTTTGGAAGACAAGGTCAGGTGAAATGTCATTTAACTGGTTTGGGCAATGAATGGATCAGGTTCTTGGAGCAAAGCTGGGAGATAAGTTATTTGACCATGTAGACTGAAAACAGAGACAATTACAATAATAACTCATTCCTTCCTGAGGTCCAGTGTACAGGTTTGAGTATGACAGTCTATTTTCTCTATTCACATTAAAGTGAGCCAAGGCAGGCTAGATTATGTACCAAGTATCTGTACCATGGATATGTATAGATATTTGCCAAAGGTTGGCAAGAGGAATATCAGGTGTTGTGCTATGTCCTGGTAACAAGAGAGACGCACAGCCAGAGCAAATGCAGTGCAGGGCCTGATATCCTACATAACACACAGTGTAGTTGTCCCAGTGGCAGATCACTCTAAGAGATCCAAGATTTTATCCCAGAATGTGAAGATTCTGCATAATTACGTGTTTGAGACATCACCAAATGGCACTTGTTACATTTTTCAAGTGAATGTGGTGCAACATATTGGCTCTGATTCCCATCTTTTTCTTAGTGACCATTAAGATATCTCAGACTGCTTTGCCAGATGCATGACAATTCACTTCACTGATTCTCAGAGTTGTTGGCAAGTGTACTGCAGGTACAACTATTTACTTAAACAAATATTTGTGTGAATTTTCATGTGAGATTCTCTTTCTGCTGACATTCATGGAAAGAAAATTGTCTCACACAAATATACTTGAAAATCAAATATTTGACTGTTGCAAACACTGCCAAGGACAATTTTGTTTAAAATGTGTGCAAATATTCATGACAAATGTTTTGTGATATTCACTCAGCTCTGAATAATTAACAATAGTTAAATTGCAACACATGTAACAAAACCTATTAGTTCTAATAAGTCTGTACAGTGGAATTAATCAGGTTTTCATTTAAGCAGATGTATTACAAACTAAATTGTTTCATAAACTGTCAAATGCATAGACGCACACAAGTTTGTTTTGTGTTAACTACCAAGTTCCAGATTGGGAAGTAGTGTTTGGGGTTTGGTTCTGGTTCTGAACAGGAATCCAGTTCATATATGAGAGTGATGGTGTCTGGAAAGGGATATCATTGTGGGATTCCTCACAACTAACCTCAATTGTCCAAAAAATAAGCATGGAAATGAGTTGACTCAAGCTTCTTGTAAAATCAGTGAAGGCTGCAGAAGCACTCACTCTTCCTCAGGACGGATGTGTATGACAGGTGGAATGAATTGCAGTCTGGAGGTTCCTGTCACTCCCCATTAACTATAAGAGGAGCCTTAGCAGCTCATTTAGGCTAGACATCTACAAGATGGATAGAACTAGGTGATATGAATCTCTTCCATTACTGATTCCAAACAACAAACTTGGATTAGGTGAAATGAACTCACCTCTAGTTGGCATTTCCAAGAGACTATGAGGGGATTGCAAGTCCTGCTGGAAAGGACTTGCTGTAATATTTTTCATTATAAATCTGTGACTTAGTTACTATGTACAATATTTCTTTGCCTGCAAAAATATGATGACCTCCTTGCCATGACCATGATCTTAATATGAAGGTCAAAATAAATAATGACGTATTTATTGAAATCTGACTGTGAGTGAAATGTCTATGTAAGTATTAGAAAGTTTTTCTATTAAAAAAAATGTTTCTAGCCACAACCGTTAAAAAACAAGCTTGAAAATATATCCCAAGTGCCTCTTCTTATTCAAAGTTTAAAAAAAAACAACCAAAAAACCAAGAAAAAAAGACTTGAAAAGTATTATAATTTTTCGTATCACCATGATTTTATAAGACATCCTCTTGACTTTTGGGGACTTGACCCATGATGTTTTAGCACTTACGATAGGAATTATTAAGCTAATAATCCACTTCCTGTCCTCACTGCAGTTTGTGAGGATGCATTCATTTTCCTGAAGCAAAATTTATGTGCATTATATTATTCATTTGACAAGTATAATAAGCAGAATCAAGTAAATGCTCTGGCACTGATGCATGACTGCATGCTGAATGCATACATCGTAAATCTTCACACAGTCCATGAACAGAGTACATAAAGGAAGGAAAATGTGAAACAAGTTCCCTTATACTACATTATCATTATTCTGTGAATGTTTCGTTTGGGAACTCAGACATTAATACAAAGTGTACTCTTCCCTCTTCAGCCCACAAACACCATGTTAGTTGAAATGTATGTTAGTTGGCAAGGAAACAAATACCAGAGCAAACCAATGGGGAAACAAACACATTGCTGGCTGGTGAGGAAAAATTTGTCCCTGTGAGTGGTGGTAGTCAGCAAGATACAATATGATGCCTTGCTTTCCAACTAGAGCTTTGTGAAAGGCTCTGTCAGAATCTGGTCAGATTTCAGTTCTAGAACATTGCATGCCATAGATGTGATCCTGGCACCAGTACCCCAGCTGTGCCTGCTCTGCCTAGGAGCACCACACAATGAGCCTCTGGCATAATTAGCAAGCTCTCCTTGGCATATCAGAAACATAAGCAGCCACATTGTGCTTGTCTTCTCAGGAAACTGCAGATAAAGCACAAGCTGCAGTTTCTCCAGAACATTATTCCTAAACAACCATGGCAAGATTTAGCACAGTTGTGGTTTGAGGCGGATTCCAGTGTGGATAATTCATTTACTTATTTATTTTAAACGTAACATATTCTGGCTTCTGGTTTTCCAAATAGCATCCCAGAAATGCTCAGATACTGTGCTGATGAGGATCACCTGTATGCCTAAAAACATGAACTGGAGATCTAAATTAAGAAAAGCATATGCATAATTTTGCTATTTTACTAAACTTTAAAATGTCTTGCACGCTTGTTTTTTTGAATTAATTTCAAATACGCCAGCAGCAAGACTTCAACTCAGTGTAGTGTTAACTAATTTGTTTTTCATTAGGTTCTTTATTAACAAAGAAATCCCCTGATTATTACACTTCTCTGACTTTTTGATAATCCCCCTTGCAACCAGTCACATAATGCCCGAATACTTTTCACTGAAATATTTTTAAGCCAAAAGAGCTGATGGGGCCTGTAATTAACTTCTAAATAATACCAAAGTAATAGGATGTTGTAAGTACCAGGAATCAGAAATGGATTTGTGCCCTGTTCCGGAGACCCTTGGCACTGCACACAGCCTTTGAGTTAAAGCTCACCTGACTTTCCTTCTTGTTCTTCTCTCTAACTAACAGCTGCTATATTTTCAGCGCAATGCAATTTACATTTTACAGTGCTTTTCCTGACTGCACTCCAGGATACTTAGCACATTCAAATGACCACAAGCTATTCAATCCTGATGGGCAAGATGAAGCACAGTGATGCCTCCTCAAACTTACTTCCTTTCCAATTACAAAAATAAATTAGCTGAAACTAACAGCAGAAACCTGAGAAATGGATATTGCAGAGAAGAGAGTACCTTCAAGCTGGGCTGAGAGTGATAATAATCGAGCCCATAATTAAGAGTAGAAATATGCTTCAGTATTAAAACAGTCATTGCTTCATTTGCAGTTGATAGGAAGAGGGTGAACTCATTACAACAGCTGTGTAAGGTTTTTCATACAAGTGCCATAAAAAGACATAGCAAATACAAGTTAATTAGTCACATAACATGCCTTGATGACAAGAAATTCCTGACATAATCCATTTTATGGAGAGAAAAGCAAATTCAGATCTTGCTCAAAACTGGCAAAATAGCTGTAGGATCAGGAACATGAGTCAGGTTTTTCAATTTACCTTGAAGCCATAAGGGTTCATTGCCCCATGCTCTCTGTGTTACAGTGCAGGTGTCCTAGATATCAAAACCTGGTTGAAGTATTTTTCTGCAGTAGAAGCAGAACGTCATTGTGGACCACCTGTGGCTGCATTCCTTCAGAGATGGGATGGAATCCTGGGAAAGATGCAAGATCATTCACTTTGTGCCACTTAAACCAATTATACCAAGTTCACTCCATGCATGTATTTGGAGAAAGCTGGAGAGAAAATGCAACCAGGGTGAAAGACATGGGTCAGGAGCAACAACATCCCACTGACAACACCCAGCAGCAACCTCTGAGAACTTTCTGGACCTGAAACATGTTGTTACCTCAGGAGTTCAAAACAAATGGGTTTCACGCAGAGGGATTTATTTAACCGGTAGGTATAACCACAAGCAGATTTTTTACTGTTATAAGGTCTCTGTCTTTGGCTTTCATCACTGCTTCTTTGGAGCAATTAGACCCAGGGAACAGAATTAAAAATAAAATGAAACCCTGAGGCATGGGTTCAAATGAAAACTGGAACTCAGTAATGTTTAAGATTATTTCTTTTGTCTGCTTTTAACATTTCCTCCCTTACACTGCAGGCTACATTCCTTTTAAAGCTGAGATTTTGAAACTGAAAATGTAAAGTTTCCCTGTTTCAAAACATGGATGACATTTTCAAGAATCTTTCCTCCTCAGCTCCTTCTCCAGTTTTAAAACAAGCACAAAGCTACTAAAAATAATCAAATAAAGCAATTTGAGAGAAGAGAGACAGAGAAATGTAAAGAGGGAATAGATTATTCCATGTCTGACCAGTTCTGAACTGCTTGTTCATATTTCCCATACTCTGTCAGAACGACCAGCTGGTAATATTTGTTATTTAATAACATGTTATAAATGGTTCAGAAGCTTGCTTGCTTTTCTCCAATGTAGCTCATAAACATGAGAAAATACTCTGACTCAAACTCAAAATTTTAATTCTCTAAGTAGATTGTGACTAGTAATAATATATCTTTTCAGCAAATTTTCCTGCCCAACAGAAAAGATTAAACAAGATTATAATTCATTCAGACTGAGACACAGTCTTGCTCTGTGCATTGTAGGTAGTACAGCCAGTTTGTTTCTTGCTAATTTCCCTATTCGCCTGCTTCCAAATCTATCTACCTAATTAAAGGTAGCTCCCTTTCTGATCAAGCTTTTGGTAGAAAATTTTCATCTTTCATAATTATAAATAAATGCTATATGCATATGTTTCTTTTAACTTATGTCATCAAAGCCACGGTGAAAGCAGCCAACATTTTTTGATTGGTTAATTTATAGAGGTTCTTAAAATCCTGCAAACACCTTTAATACATTTCTAGGGGGAAAAAAAAGCATGCTAAATGAGCCTGAAGCTTTTAGGTACCGGCTAGACTGATATTATCTATATAATAGGTTACATAATAGGTTAATAACATGACTGCTAATCACTACTGGGGTTAATGCAAGTCACAAAAGGCAATGAATTTGCAGACCATAAAATAAATGTTTGCAAACCTGATTTCTGCCTGAATCTAGTGTGTGTAAATAATCCCTTATCCTCATAATCACTGGAGTTCACCAAAGGGTACCAAGGGAAATGAAATGGGAATGGGTACGAAACTAATCTACTGATGTGACTCTGATTTGAGAATAGGGAGCTGAAGCAGAACTGTAAAGTTGCATTGTTCTGAACAGATCTCTGGAGGTGCACCAAGCATAGCTAGGCATACCTTCCAAAAAATTAACAGCGTAACATTTTCCTCAGCATGAAATTACCCTGTGCATTTGGCTATGGTAAACAGAGGTTTTCAGAACCTGCACATCCTCCATTCATCTCGCCTCACTTGACTTCTTCAAGCTTCCTTTTCCCTTGTTTCTGATTCATTACTTCTAGAGTTTTGAATTTCCAGCTTCTCCATTTTCCACTGTTCTCTACTGTTTCATTTTTTATTTTGCTCAAAGCTCAAAATGAGAGTTCAGAAAACTTTCACTAGGACACCTCCAAGTGGATGCTGGTCTCTCACTAGCTGCTTATTATCTCTCAACCCTGCATGACACAGACAACGAATGCAGAGCACTCAAGCTCAGAAATGCTGAACACAGTATTGAATCATTGAAACACCAGTTCATTTTACAGTGACAAGGATCCTTAAGATAAGGGTTTAAAACTTCCTTAAAGCCAAACAATATAGCTACCTGTTTCAATGAAATGGAAGCTTATTTCTAAGTCTTTTATAATCCTTCTCATTTCTCATGATCTCCTCTTCCTTCATCTTTCAATCTCTTTCAACAACCTTGTATATGAGAACACAATAAAAATGCTCTGATATCCCTGCTGGTAAATAAAAAGTACAGCAAAAGCAGGTACATATGCATGTGGTTTACTCCTTGTACTAAGTAAATAGAGCATTCTGGGAAATAAAAAGTAATTATGAAATTATTGATCTACTATCAGTTATATGGTGTTCATATTTAGTCTCAAGCTTTGAAGGTGTGCGAAAATGTCTCTAAGAATGAGTTCTAGTATGCAGCAGATTATTTTAATTTAGTGGCTAAGATTAATGGAAAGAAATATAAAGAGTAAAGATTTAAAAAAAAACGTTTTTTCTACTTTGCTTATATAGGCTGTAAAATCTTTACTTAAGCAGTTTGACACTTTTGGTCTGAAGTTAGTCAATAAGATGAAATATTATGGGAGCTTATCACAGCCAGCCCTTACATTACTTCAGTTTGGTCATTAGTATACAGATTCTATATTTTGTTTTATTTGAATTTAGAGGCCACTTACTACTCATGCAGAGTATTATCTTTCCACAAAGAAAATCAGAAAACAATCACTATATTTAAAGTTTAAATATATTTAGTCACTATGTTTATCTTGATATCACTCATCATAATAGTGCCCAAAGGCAGGGTTCAAATGAAGATTAAGGCTTTTCAAAGGTTTAGTTACCTAAAAAGAAAAGTTTAGTGTCTTTTTAGCAGCCCAATGGCATTTGTCTTCTTTTTCTCCAGAAGATTCAAACCTCTTGTAGGTTATACCTACACAAGAGATCTGGAGATCTCTTGAATCCTCTACAGTAAAACTAACCTGACATTGGATATTTATATTGAAAACTGAATGACAACATAGGTTTCTAAGCTTCCAGTCCTGGCAGTTGAGATCTAAATAACACTGAGTAAAACCTACAGACTAGCTGTGAGGACCCTGAACTATTGCCTGCACATAGGTTCCAGGTGATATTTAAGAAGCTTTTGTGTGTCCTTCCTGGATGTCTGCTGTAGGATGAGCTGAATCACTTTCTAATGAACTTGAGAGTGTCTGAGAAATTGTTACCTTGTGCCAGGGTTACATCTGGCAGGAAAAGCAGTTACAGCCATTCTGGCTGAGAGGAAGAGGCTTACATGGGTTACTCCTAACAGTGTGTTAGGACACATCCTCAAAGCCAGGAAACAGTCCCAAGCAACTCTGTATTGCTAGTATAGATATAATCTTACTGAGTCGACTGTTATTATCTTGGTTTTTTTTAGCTTTACAGTGCCTCTGTTGTGCAAACTAACTTGAGACAAGTTCATATTCATGAGGATTTATTGTCATGCCTATAGCTAATGTCATACATCAGTTCTAATTCTTATATCAGCTCCAATGCTGAGAAACTGGGAGAAGAGAAAAAAAAAAAGAAAGATAAGAGGAGAGGCTGTAGGAGATCCAGTTGAGTGAGTTGCAGTGGATGTCCTCTTCTCCATTATGTTTTTCCCACACAAACGATACAGTTTTCTTTAGGACTCACTCAACTCGTCACATTGATTGTTCCTACTTATGAAGCTGGAGCACATTTTGATTAGTAACAGAAGCTACATGCTGAATGGCTCCTAACATATATCCTTTTGGGTTTTCAGGGCCCCTAATGTAGCCCAAGAGCTACAGACAAGAGTACAGCTAAGTGGTAGGAAAAAGACAAAAAAGGGACGATTCCCATGCTGCTGGCAAATGCTTCCTGTAACAGTAGTATCAGACACAGGGCTGTGAATATCATTACGTGAGGACAACAGCAGGAGAACAGCGGAGGAAAATGCTGCCACAGAGGCTGTGGAACAACACTGCCATAGCAGCTTGAGTAAAAGAGTGCAGAGTGGCAAAGAGGCAGGAGAAATGTGTGTGGAAGGAAAAGGCCAAAGTACCTACATGCAACACCTCCGTCTGCGTGATCAGTGATGGTGCACTTCTAACTTGAACCAAAGAATCACTGAATTTGTAATACTGTGTGCTTCTTTATTTACTTCTTAAATGCTTCTCAATGACAATTTAAGAAGATGCATGGTTCTTGTAGAAAAGTCATGCTGTTACAATATTCTAAAATGACTAAGAAGGAAAGATCTATTAAGTGTGTGGCATAGCTTACATAAAACAAAGTGCATTAGGAATCTGGACAAGTGTATCTCTTACTTACACCATTGTAAACTTGAACTGTGTAAATCAGTACCTATTGAATTACTCTTGATTTTTCTTACTGTAAATGCACCAGTATAGTCCATGAGTCAGCATTTTAATTAGAAAACCTAGGGAGACTGAAGCTGCGCTGGCATTTTTCACATTAATTATATTTGTCAAGGAGACTTGAAACTGAGAAATACTCCATATATTGCATTAAAATTAAAATGACATTTAAATGATATAATTTGTTAATCCATAATCTTCAATGTTGTAAGTACTTCTGATTGGGTCCTGACTGTAAGTGCTCCTTGCACCTGGGTCTAAGCAATTCCAGGCACAAATACAGGCTGGGCAGACAATGCACTGAGAGCAGCCCTGAGTAGGAGGATTTGGGGGTGTTTGTTGGTCAGAAGTTGAACGTGAGCCTGCAACGTGTGTTTGCAGCCCAGAAAGACATCTGCATCCTGGGCTGAATCAAAAGAGGGGTGGCAGCAGGGAGAGGGGTGTGATTGTTCTCCCCCACTCTCATGAGATCCCACCTGCAGTACTGCATTCTTCTCTGGGGTTTCCAACATAAGAAGGACATGAACCTGTTAGAGTGGGTCCAGAGAATGTCATGAGGATGATCAGAGGGCTGGAGCAACTGTGCTAGGAAGGTATGCTGAGAAAGCTGGGGTTGTTCAGCCTGGGGAAGAGAAGAATATTAACAAAGCATCTCTTTTCATCTTTCTCACTTCTATTCCAATCTACTTTCCTGCTGTAAAAGTCTGTAGATTGGCTTTCTTCAGGAATGACACAAAAAAGCTCATGCTTCAAACAGAAACTCTGATATAGAATTTCAGCAATATACTTTTATGAAAGATTCCATGGCAAAAAATAGAAGAATAAGCAGTCAGGGGAGAGCAACCAATATGGTAAACAAAAAAGTCCCAGTGATATGAAGATGGAAATGTGTACAAATGCTAGGAAGCCTGTAGTTAGAGCTCTAGGTAGAGCTAGATCATTCAACAAATATTAACAAATATTTGTTTAAAAAAAGTCAAAATACGGTAAAGACAGATGAGTGCTAGACAAAAAGCAGTAATCTTTCAGTAGCTTAAACACAGTCCTCTCCTCCCTTTTAGAAAAACTGCAGTAAAAATTTGGTGAACTTGATGGCATTCTCAGGCAGAGTGAAGACAGCTGCTGCTCATCATCCACCAACCCACTACCCATTAGAGATGTAGGAAGAATAGAAATTGTCACAAAACTTCTGGGCAGAAGGGTATATTTTGGTCTGGCCAAAAAATACCTGTGCTCCTAGCAGATCCAATCTCTATTAAAGATTCTAATATTTTGCTGAGAGTGAATTTTCCATTATTTCACATCTCTAGACTTCTAGATGCCAGACCAAACCAAAAGCAATTTTACTTATACTTGCATTCTAAGCAAGCTGAAAGGATTTTTTTTTTTTTAATTTTGGATAACTAAAAATAATGAATTTGGATTATCTAAAGTGAATTGAACATAATTTTTTAACCAAACTAAGGTTTGCTCACTACCTAGAAGATAAATTCTTACAATTTATAGAATCTTTAAATTCTCTCACTACTTAGAAGATAACTACTTAAAATGATGCAAAGTGAGTAATTAAGAGAAATAAGTGGTTAAACTACAGAAGATAGCATATTTCATGTTAAAAAAAAAAAGACAATAGAATAAAACTGTTTAGGATGCAATATTCTTCCTGTATTAGGATTTCTGAAAAAAAAAAAATGAAAATTTGAATGAAAATCCAAAATCTTGAAAACAAATAATAGTCTGAAAAGCATTCTGTGTCAATCATTCAAATACTTGTATCTTGGAGAGTTGAGTGGAGAGGAACCTTAAGAGGTTCAACTAGGGCAAGCGTAGAGTCCTACAACTGGAGAGGAATAACTGCATGCATTAGTACAGGTTAGAGGCTGACCTGCTGGAAGGGAGCACTGATAATAAGGACTTGGGTGTCCTGGTGAATGACAGGTCGACCATGAGCCAGCAAGTGTGCCCTTGTGGCTAAGAAGGATAATATTGTCCTGGGGTGCATTAAAAAGTGTGGCTTTATTTTTAAATTCGCTTTAGTAAAGATCTCAAGAGGCATGACGTTGTGGGCTGAAAGTCCTAACTCTCAAATAATGAACGCTTATGTATACAAATACTTTTTTAACTTGTGTACACTAGACCTATCTTTAGGGAGATAGTTGCAGCTTACATCCTGTAATGTTCCTTCAATATTTTTGCCACCCCCTGGCACAAATAATATTGTCTATTGATGTGATCCAATGATAAAGATTGACATCTTGTCGAGTGTCAAAACTTCTATTTGGCCACTCACTCCAGGTTCCTTTTCTGCTTAAAGCCACCCTGCCAACATTTAAGTTATTCATTAGGAGTGTCAGATGAATCAACAGGAATTTTACCCTGACAAAGATTTATGTTTTCAAAGTCTACTATGTTTTCCTCAGTTTACTTGAAAACAAAACACCTAGAAATAATGAATCAGCTGTTCTTGCCTATACTCTTTGTTAGAAGAATCGAGAAAATGAAGTAAAAACAGTATTATTGCCCTGAGCTAGTAAAGTTTTGATCATGAGATAGCTACTGACATATGGTAAGTAGTGGTTGAATATATTTAAAGAGCAAAAAACCAGACCAAACCAATACAAAAACAAAACAAAAAAAAACAACAAAGCACCACAATATCTATCATTAAGCAAGTGAAAATAAACACTGGTATCCTGACTTGGGATAGGTGAGATTTAGAAGAACAGAGAGTTACTGTTGGCAAGTTCAACTTGCTGGAATGTGCCCAATGCAGTGAAATCTGTTAGGAGTCCATAAACATTGTCTCTGAGAAATAATAAAATATAAAATAAATGGTAACTGCTTGTATTCATCTTGGGACACATGACCCTTGTTCCATTACCTGGTAAAGATAATGGCTCTTGACTGCTTCGACAGTATTCCCTAATAGTTGCAAAGAGGCAGTTTTATGGCCATATTGGAAATCAAGTTAGAACAGCCAAGCAAAAACTTGTACATCTGTGAGTAGTGTGTGATCTTCAGGTTAAATGAATCCCTGAAGAGAAGTGCCAATCTGTGAAGAGCACTTTAGGTTAGTGCTTTGGTGGTGGCTCCTGAATTCTCTGCACTGAAAAACAGCAGAAGTTCTCATGGCTTTAAAACCATGTAAATGGGAGGAATATATTTCAGATGATAGGAACTCATTTGCTCTTAGCTGCAGCCAGCACTGTCGAGCCAAGGGTAATATGTTATGCTTAAATAATTAAAGCCATAATGTTAACAAAAAAATCATACTTCATTCTAAAAATGTTTTAGTTACTATTATCAGAAGTAATACTTTTTATTGCCAGACGTTGGAAGAGATCAGAGAATCTACCTTTCTTGCTCACATCCGTATGTTATACAGAGTTTTGGTACAGAGGCTGATCCACTGCAACTGAGTTTTTACAGAACTCTTTATTCAAAATAAGCAAAGTTTTATTTAAATTTTGTAAGAAACCTCTTCAAGAACAGTAGGGGCTTTTAGAAACTGGAATGCCTATTTGCATGTTATGTGAATTTCTGTTTTAAAAGGAAAACTGCAAAATTTTCAGCTTGTTTTTTATGGAATAGAGACAGTTCTGTGGACATCTTTTGTATAGTCACTCATTCTGTCACAATCATCCCCCAGTGACTTTGCCTTTCACACAGCAAGAGAGAGAAAGAAATATGGTTTAAAGACAGGAAAATATGAATGCAAAAATATAACACTGGCAGGATGTCTCAAGGTAAATGCATTGGAAGAAACTGCATTCAACTTCCTTTAAATTGACTAGATTTCAAGTTGAAAGTTTCCCATTAGTACTTGAAATTAACGTGTCATTCAGTTTTCAAATGACAAAATACCATAAAGCTAAGAAAAAAAAGACGCAAACCAGCAGTTAAAAGAGGAAAAAAGAAAAAAAAAAAAAAGAGGAATAAAAGCCACCACTTCACAACAACCTTTGAGACAGTGAATCAGACTGCCAGCTGTCATGCTGTATAACTCTTGGTTCCTGAGATTCAAGAAGAGAGGTTGTGCTGCAGTTTGACATTTATGTCAAAAGCAAACCAAGTCAAGTCCAAAGCAACCCACACTACTGTGCATTCACATTGGAAATGTATCTCTTGGTAGGTAGTTCCTGGAGTTCATTGCATTGGAATTAACATGCAGGGAAACGAGTTCTTCAGTAAGTGCAAAACTTGTGTGAAAACAGATGCTATAATACATATTGTGATCTGGTATATACTACACAAGGCATAACCCCTATGCCTTGAGTATGCAGAAATGAAATACACATGGCTGCCTCCTCTTCTTTTCATGTTGTTTGAGAGTTGAGCTTAGAGAAATGACCTAGATATATACTCTTAGACTGTAAAATTTAATTAACTTTCTATACTCTTTGAAAACTGAACCCAAACTCTATTCTTGGCTTCTATTTTTTTTCCCATTACTCAACTGATTCTAGCAAGAACCACAACAAAAACTTGTAACAGAGTATTTAAGAACTAAAGAAGGGAAGAGAAAGCACAAAAAAATGAAAAACAAAAAAACCCAACATCAAAAAATCCAAACCCACAAAAAAACCCCACTAAAACTGAATATTATATTAGAATCGGTGAGCTGGTTTAACTTATAGAACTGTCAATACATTTTTTTATATACCATATTATCTTTATTCCAGTATAGAAATATATGGGTCGAATGGGCAGACAGTGATGTGGACTGAAAACTGGCTGAATGATTAGACTCTGGGGGCAGTGATGAGTGGCACAAAGTCTAATTGGAGTCTAGTAATTAAGTGTTTTAACCCAGGAGTCCATACTGTATCCAGTCCTGTTTAACATCATTAATGATCTGGATAATGGGGCAGAGTGTATCCTCAGCAAGTTTACAGATGACACTACACTGGAAGAAGTGGTTGATATGTCAAAGGTTTGTGCTACCATCCAGGGAGACTTGGACAAGCATGGAGACATGGGCTTGCAAGAACCTCATGAAATTCAGCAAGGAGAAGTGCAAAGTCCTGCACCTGGGGAGGAGTAACACCAGGCACTAACACATTTTGGAGGTACCCATTGGGAAAGCAGCTCTACAGAAAAAGACCAGGTTGGACCATGAGCCAGCAATGTGCTCTTGCTGCAAAGAAGGTGAAAGGGATCCTGGGCTGCATCTGGTAAAATACTGCCAGCAGGTCAAGGGAGGTAATCCTTCCCCTCTACTCAGCACTGGTTAGGCAACACTTGGAGTTCTGTGCTGAGTTCTGTACTCCCCAGTTCAAGAGAGACATGGATATACTGCTGAGAACCCAACTGTAGAGCCACAAAAATGATGAAAGGCCTGGAGCACTTATCCTATGAAGAGAGGCTGAGAGCTAGGACCATTCAATATGGAGAAGAGAAGACTCAAGGGGAGCTTATCAAAGATGGAGGGTGCAAAGAAGGTGGAGTCAGGCTATTTTCAGCAGTGCCAGGACAGGAGGTAATGGCTAAAGACAAACACAGAGGTTGCCTCTGATCATCAAGAAGCACTTCTGTACTGTTTAGGTGACAGGGCACTGGCACAGGCTGCCCAGAGATGTTGGAGATTCATATCCACATGGATATGGTCCTGGCAAGTGGTTCTACGTGACCCTGCTTGAGCTGGGAGATTGGGTCAAGTGACCTGCAGAGGTCATAGAGGTCATGGGTTCCTCCTAACTTCTGCCATTCTGTGATTCTGTTAAATATTCTGAAAAATATTATGCACTATTAGTTGGTATATACTTTCTTGAGCAAAAATAAGAACTTCATATGAGGGCTGCAATTCAGAAGTCTAATTCTTTTTTCACATTTTCTGATGCAAACAGGGAGCATCTTCCCTTGAATCAATAAATTTTCACCTTTTAACAACAGAGGGATAAATAATAAATAATTCAAAAAGGTATAACAAGCAGGAGGACTAAATCATAGGATCGTTACCTTTGGAAAGACCAATACAGTCTTCTAGTCCAACAATCAGTCTATCACCACCATGCCCCACTGAACCATGTCACTGTGTGACATCTACCTTTTTCTTGACAATCTCCAGGGACAGTGACTCCACTACTTCTCTGGGCAGCCTGTTCCAATGCATGACCACTCTTTCTGAGAAGAAATTTTTCCCAATATCCAACCTGAAATCTTGTCCTCTATAACAGTACAGATGTTTGGAGTGTATTTCTGTACTCAGTGTGACACACAGGAATTTGCCAAACCAATGATAGGAACAGCACGGGTAGAAAGAAAGCAACAGCTTCGTGTATCTCTTCCTGTTCAATTTTGTTCCTTTGTAACTCTTTTAATCCAACTAGAATGATTTCTGTGGATAATCCCTCTCCTAACATGTTTGCATTTTGAAAAATTATATAAACAGTGTTGGCATCTGAAAAAGGTCATGCTGATGAGCTCTCATGTGATAAAGAACTGCCAAATCTTAGCTAATAAAGAGTGCTCCCCCTTTTTTTACCCAAGCATGTCATTTTCTTAATGGGGAAATTAAATAGCAATAAATATATCGGCACATAATGTTACTTAAATTATTTACAGCTGATTCTCATCCCTTAAATCAGAAGCCATTCTTCAATGAAAGCTTTGTATGACTGTCTCGAAACAAGGAAGGGAAGCTGAGGTCAGGAGGCAAGATTATATGTCCAATATTTTTCAGAGCAGCAGGCAAGGCAGAAATGAGCCCAGTGAGTAAAACTTTAGTCCCATAGCTTTCATTTATGGCCACAATTCATATGCACATCTTCCAAATCCAGGAATAACAATAGGCCAAAGTCCTATTCAAAACAATAAACAAATATTTAAAGTGAAGCAGTGGGAAATTACAAACCTCAATTTATGGGTGTTGGTATTTCTCGTAGCTTTATCTAAGCAATCCCAACCATGCATGGTATTGTTGGTATGTTAGCTGAGGTGCTTCCAAGGTTTCACCTTCCAATGTTTTGATCTCCAAAAGGTCCTCATGAGTCTCTTACAGTTGTCTGTGAGATCTGGCTTGTTCTCATATAACTCTCCCTTAAGCACATGTGAACTCCATTTATTTCTTATGGATATATCTGTAGATTTTGTCAGCTTCTTTCACTGCTATGTGACATTCAGAAATTCCTCATATCAAGTCCAGTTTCTTTTCATGTCCTATTCATTTAACTCATCCTCAGGGCAGGATCTATTCAGCAGCCAAGTCATCTACCTAACATACAAAGCAAATGGCCAAAATACTATGTTGTTAGGCTGTCCACATAGCTTTCCCCAACATCTCCCTCCCTCAACCTCTGTCAACACTTCTGCCCTTGGTTTCATCACTGTGATCTGATCTAAAAGGAGACCAGTGCAGGTAATAGTATGCTAGGCTTCATCACTGGTTCTCTGGGCCATTTTTAGTAAGAAGGTGATCACATAAATTAGAAGTGATACAGAAGGACCTAAATACTACTTCTATTTTAGCACTCAGGTATAGAAGTTTCTGAGCAGGAGCTGAAGAGCCAGTCAGTGGGGTTTGGTCTCATTTGATATCAGTTAATTTAATTGCCCTTAATTTATTTATAGCACTTATTCTGAAAAATTAGACTACAGCTACTATGGTTGAACACATGTAATAACAGATTCTGAACAAACTTAAACTGTGATTTACAAGTGTCTGGTATAATATATGCTCTAATGTCTAGTGTGGGTTTTTATAACTTCACATAACTCCAGGTATTGCAAGTGGTCTTCCAACAACTATGACACAAATTAATGAAATCTCACTAGTATCATTTCTAATTGGCAACAAATGTTGCCTTGTGCTGTAAGTTTTACAGTAGATTTGACAGTGAATGAGGAAAAAATTCCCACTGTCTCCTCTTTCTGACCATTCAGATTTTTGTTTGGCTTTGTCTCAGACATTTAATTTTAAAAATGAGCTTCAACAATTTGTTGCAATTCTGGTATAATTCAGGACAGAGGTTTAGCCTCTTTAATGACCTTCGTATCTATCAATGGTCTAAAGGATAGAGAGAGAAGTAAAGTGCCTTCTAAAGTACTATCTTTGCTAAAAGCAATATTTGTTTTGGATGAGATGTGTCATATATCTTGTGTGCAGCACTGCCTGTCTGATATGTCTTGTCACATTACTTCTTCTATCATGTGTCACATTATGTAAGGTCACGCTGCTTTTGCTAACAATACGAACAAAGAACTAGAACAGCAGTGAACTATTTGCTAAAGACTGACTTTGCACTTCACCCTTTCTCCTGCAAGGAAAAGCAAATCAAGAGATGCAGCACCAATCTACCCATACATTTGAAGAAAAGAAAGTAAATTACCAACTACTTTAAGGACAACAGTCAATAGACCTTTGAAAGCTGATTTAGAGCCCACTATAGCACTTTCTTGCATAGCCTAACCTTGCATTACAGGCAAATAAAGTCTGAACAAACTGAAGGAAAATACATCATCTTCTCTGAGGGAATTTACAGTTTGCAACTCTCATTCCTGTCTGTATTAAGGGTATCAAGCACTGCATCCTAGACTACAACACTGGAGATGGATTATATATTTATTTTACCTGTTGTTTAAACTGCCATTACTCAGGACTAAATCCACTGAAATCAGTAGTCACATAGTGATGCAGAAGAGAATGAAGTATGTATCTTTCCTTCCTATTTCTAGCGTATCAGCTATACAACTACTTTTCCAGAAATACAAATAATAACAGTGATAAAACTATTAAATAATGCACAAAGCAGAAAGAAAAATCCCTGCATGAAGATCTAAAAAGAGAAAAATTATTGTGGGTCAATGTCACACAGCTGTGGGAAAGATTTGTTCCTGTATTCATGACCCACTTAACCAGCATGGAACACTAACAAAACCTTTCATTATTTGAGTTACAGTAATTTCCATCAGAACACTTCGTATCTTTCCTGTGTAATTATCTGGGAATCAAATTCTGCCCCAGTATCCCTAGCAGGAAATATTGTGGGCAATATGGGGGCAATACTGGTGGTAGGAAGTGGGTGGTTGGACTAGATGATCTTACAGGTCTTTTCCAACCTTAATTAATCTATGATTCTATAAGAAATTTTCAAAATCTCCTTTGTGATCAATGACTGAAAAGGCAAGAATTTGTAGTTGCTGAGGTTTTTCTGGTTTTGCATACAGAGAAAAATGACCTCCTGCTTGAAATTACAGCGGAGCTTCTAGACCCGGTACTAATACCTTCTATGTATGTATTTAATACAGACAAGCTGCAGCTCAAATTTTTCAGACCTGACAGACAGATAATGACAAGAGCATATGTAAAGTTTGCCCTCAGTACATCACATCACCTCAGGTAGAGCAGCACAGCTGGAGCTGTGAATGGTTGCTGGGATAGGAGAAAGCAGCCATTGAACTCTAGCATAGGATGAATAGGTAAGATTTGGTATCACAGATTTCAAACTGGGCAATTGAGGATGAAGAAAGCTAAAGTTAAATATCTTTCAGTTCATATAGATCATTGAGAAACTGCGAATCATGACAATATGTTTCCTTGTTATTCTAATGAGATGGGGAATATACAATGAAAGTAAATCTGGTGAACTGCCTATCTCCAGAGAAGACTGACAGGCTTTGTGGGGTAGGAATGTATTGTTAAGAGAAAGGTATTGTGTGTGATTCCATCAGAGCTTTTTAACAGAAGTATGTTGATAGATGTCAATTTTTGAATTCAACTACAATTTATGCTACTGTACAGGCAGAGGGGAAGAGCAGACCAAATTTTCCCCTAAGTGTGTGCTGGGTGTCAGGTGTTCACCCTCATTTTTTGGTGTGGTTATTCTTTGCATGGGAATGTGTATCTCCCTTTTCTTCTAACTGTCAGGAAGAGGCAGGAAAGAAAAAAAGGAAAAATAAAAGCTAAAATCTGTGGATGTACTGAAAACTGAGAGGAAGAATGGGTTGCAAAGCCTTTATGCTAAGGGGAAGGAAGAGAATGAGAGCAGTGCTGTGCGTTTGGACTTTCATCTGCAGAATGTTCACCTGCAAAAATGGAGAAACCTCATTTCTTCCCCAGTATGTTTATAGACTTCAGCCAATGACTACTTTATGTAAATACAGAAAAAATCTGGAAAACAGAGGTCAGGACTCAGGTTTTCCCTCTTGTGTGAATGACAATAAAACCAAGCCTACAAATTTAGTTTTCTGTATGCTATTTTTCTGCTCATATTCCCTGCTTGTATTTGATTTCTTTTGTTGTACTATTTAGAATACAAGTCTTTCTGAAGGCAGTCTGTCTTCCAGCAGTACATAACTGTCAGTGTACTCATGAGGCTCCATGAAAAGCAATAAAACAATAAATAATAGCAACAATGGCTAGCAGAATTACCATTATGTAGATCTGAGAGTTACTGAGCACATTGTCCTAAATACAAGGAGTTTCTTTCTTCAGCTGCAAATCTTTAGATCTGTTTGTGCTTAATATTAGATTGAAATTTAAGTAATTTTAAAAGTATATATTTGTGAATGTTCAACATATAAATCTCACATTTTCTCAACTAGATATTCCAAATGCATCACTTTAAAAAGCAGTCTCTGAAAGTTTAAAAAATATCTTTTGCATTGAAAACACAGTAGAGTAGTAGCATGCTGACTGTTGCTCCCTTTACACTAAAAAAAATAATAAATAAAATTATCTAAATTCAGTATTGAAAATGATGTTTTATCATCATACACAAACTTGTTTTTAATTAAATACTGCTTTAATTACATTAATTTTGGAAATGATAAAAAGTAGCTCAACACTTGCCACTGGTTATTTTCTTAATAAAACAGTTGTTGAAAGCTTTAATCTTTTTTAAAAATGCCACATATTATAAACCAGGCACTTCTCATTTTAAATACTCAAGCTATATACACGGAATGTCTAAAGCAAGTAGCTGCCCTGATAGTTCACAGGTTCAGTTTGTATCTTAGCAAATATTTGAGTAAATAAGACTACATTAAAGATCCTATTTTTTTGTTGTTCATTTTTTGTTTTTTTTTTGTCACCAAAGAGATTCTTGAATACACATTTACGTTGCTACAAAAGTAATGCCGCCTATTTATTTCCGTGGAAACTACAACAGATACAAAGAGCACAATAACACTATTTGATAGAGCAAATTCTCAGATACAAAACACTGTTTTTCAATGTAGACACCACCATTAGTCAATTCATGCAGATGAGTTGATGTCAACACTCTTCATTTAGTTGTGTGGCAGCTGTGCATGACCATTCACAATGCAGCTTGTCTTTCATATCACTGTTACCACTGCTGAAATGCACCGCCCACTGCCTTACTGTTCTCGCATCCACTGTTTGGTCTCCATAAAGTTTCAGTGAATATCATTGAATCTCAGTGGGTGTCATTTTTTCCTCATGGAGGAATTCAGATAAATTGAGGAATTCACACACACACTTGCATGTCAGACACCATTTTGTCAGACTGCCCCTCTGCTGCATCTGCTGTAACAGAATATTGGTGGGAAGATTTAACCTCTGCTGCCACATCATCAGCATTTGCCTCTGCTGTTGAGGACCAACATCATAAAATAGGAGGCGTTAGTTTCAGAGCAGTCCTTGTATATACCATCTCCAAAGGGATGGCCACTGGTTGACAGCTCAAAAAGCATCATGTCTTCCTTGCCCATGCAGATTCACTGGAATTAAGGACTTAATTCTTTGTCAGTCGACTAGTCAGTCAAGGAAGACTGTGCTCTCGCTTGCTTACATTAAATACATAAGGCTGCTATTGTTTTGTACTAGAACTATGTTCATTCTTTCTTCACTTACATTTTTGAGTTAATTTTGCACTCCAGAATTTACAACTTAAAAACTATGAATGTTTCATATATTCTTCTGAGATTTCTCTTCAAGGTTTTCTTGCAGTAAAAAAGGCCCCGGTTTACTTTCACCTGCAGTGCTACAAACAAGAAGTTTTCTGATATGTATGAATTTACTCCAGATTTTGACAACCTACTCCAGCTCCTGCCCATGTCTGAAGTCCGAAGCAATATCCCACTCACTGAAGTCACTCAGCCTAACCTTATAATGGCAGTAACTCAGATGCTAGGAGGTGTGTTACACTAACCTTAAACATGCGACCTTTCCTTCTATTTTTAACAACCTTTCCAAACACCTTTGTATAGGAACTCTCTTCTCTTAGACAACCAGGCCTTTTCTTAGACACTCTTGTGAGTGTGCTTCAAATTTCCAGCTGCAGAAATTCAGCCTCTGCAAGGTCCATGGGAGTCCTTCTCAGAATTCCCTTGACAGTAGCTCTTCTCCTGGCCTCCTGATCCTGTTTAAATTGGATTTTGCTTGTCCAAATCATAGTGTTTCCCAGCCACTCATGCCTGCAGCTTTTCAACAAAGGCTTGTAGCTCATGAGGGACAGAGGGGTGTAGCCATACATGTAGTGGAGCAAGGTATATTTAAAAATAAACTGCAAAATAAATATAGAATCATAGAATTGCTCAGGTTGGAAAAGACCTTCAAGATCATCAAGTCCAACCTCAACCTCACCGTACTGCTCTAATCCTAACAACCAAAAAGAGTTGCAGAAAGAGGTATAAAGTAGTAGACATTGGTGGTACTCAAACAGTACCTCTAATTCCCAACCACAGGCTCTCATGCCACCCCAGCATGCATATTTTACACTCTTCTTATGTTGCTTCCACATTAGATACAAATCATCAATGAAGCTAGCAGAGAACCTCCAGTCAAAAGGATTTTCTGGTAGAACATACCCTTCTTGCAAAACTGATATATTTTTAATTTATTTTGTGAACAAATATTCCATCTACATCTTTAAATTTATTACAAAGTGTGACATAAATGAAATGCAGCAAGCTGTACTTAAAATTATTAGGAAACAAAGGAAATCTCTGTTTAACAACACTAATAGAAATAAAATCTTCAACACTGAGTAAAGTGGACTGCAATTGAAAACATCAGTGGTGATGTCATATCCAGCTTACACACTAATCTAAATAGCTGCAAATAATTGTAACATTTACGAGGATGCAAACCTGAAAGGCTTGCTGCTTTTCTACCTCTACAACAGTTTCTTCAATTCCTTAAGTAAAAACTGTCCATTTTTTTTTCCTCTTCTATCCTGAGATGATCAATACTCTCTAAGTGAGCCATCTTTTGAAGTACTGCAGGACACTTTTAGCTCCCTCTTTGATCTTTCCATGTCTCCTTTTAAATAAAATGGATTTTTCTCTATTGAGGCTTTATCCCAACAGCTCCATTTTTACTATCCTTTAGCTTACTTTCCAGAAGATGAAAGAAAATTAAAATGATAACTTTTTTTAGCAACAAAAATTAATAATGCATCCCCATTTTGGGGAGCATCAGATATCTTGGAACAGCACTCAGAAATCCCACAAAATTATGTTTTTTGAAACATTTCCTATCATAGTTTTTGAGGACCACATAAATACAAGCAAATGAACAGACATGAGGGATATACCCATATAATTTTTAAAGTTAGGGAGTACTGTCCTGAGTAAAAGAGACTTCACAAGCCTTAGAAAATACCAAATGGAGAATTACTATGGGGACTGCTCTGAAAGTAATGTCTCCTATTTTATTATGTGGGCCCACAACAACAGAGGTGGATGTTGGTGGTCTGACAGTAGAGGTTGAACCTTCCCACCGATACCCCATTACATTTTGTTGCAGTATGACAGATGGCAGCAGAGGGGAAGTCTGACAGAATGTTGTTTGACATGGAGGAGTTTATGATACAAAGGTGTGTCACTGAATTCCTCCATGCATAAAAAATTGCACCCATTGACATTCATCAACATTTGCTGAACATTTATGGAGACCAAACTGTGTCTGTGAGCACAATGAGGTGATGGGTGGTGTATGTCAGCAGTGGTGATAGCAAAATGAAAGACAAGCCACGTTCCAGACAGCCATGCACAGCTGTCATACCACAGAATGAAAAGTGTCTTGATCAGCTCATGTGTGTGAATTAGCCAACGGTGGTGACTCTATCAAAAAATAGTGTTTTGTAGCTGAGAATTTGCTCTATCAAATAATGTTATTGTGCTCTTAGAAAAAAAATAGGAAACATTATTTTCAGAGCAATCTATATATTTCAAGAATCAAGCTCTTTCCTGGTTTTTGTTTTTTACAGTTCTACACTGCCACTCCTCGATTTCCTTCTCTGTGTTCCTCCCCTTTCTCTCTGCCAAGTCTGTTAGTAACTGTCAAGTATAGACAAGATTACAAATGAAGAAAATTGGAGCAAATTGGTTTCCTGATTGCTACACATGGAACAGGATTCTCCTGTTGAAGACTCACCTTCTGGATCCCTTCTTAAAACATACAGGACACTTCTAGCTATTTTTTTTTTAACATATGAAGACGGGGATTTCCTGCAAGCTACAGTGATGCCTCCCCAAACTGTTCAACTGTGGTATAAAACTAGATAGAACTGCACCTGAATTCAGATACAGGTGAATACATATCTGCAGTATGATTCTCTATGATGATAAGGCGGTATCTGCACGCCATGAACTCAGTCGGGCTGGAGACAGGGCATTTGCTCCATCCATGAGATACCATCTGTTCCAGACCTTACCTATTATGCTGGAAAAGCATTTGTATCACGTCTCCCCTGCCCCCCAAGCTGTGGACTGAGCCACTCACAAGCTCTTGATGAGATGCTCATATTTATAAATCCATGTTTCCACAGGGGTATTATGGTCCTAGGTACTGTGCAAATACAGTAGACAGCAGAAGACAATTTTTTGTTTGTTTGTTTTTCTTTTTCTTGTCCCCCTCCCCCCTCAAATCTAGAATAATATAAAAATTATTCAAGATGAAAATACCTACCTACAAGAAAATCCGTAACAATGGAAATCCTGTAAAAAAAAGTAGAACAGCTGCGGGAAATTTTGGAAGTAGAAAATCTTTTTTGTCCTCAACAAAATTTAGGAAAGCTCTCTTTCCAAACAAATAACCTGGAGAAAACTGAATGTTTGGTTTGATTTCAGTGTACATCTGAATATGTTTGCTATTAGCAGGAAGAGTTTCAGGACTAGAAAAGAAAATTGCCTTTTCAGACAGCATGAATTTTAATCCACAGTAAATGTGGGAATCAACTCCCTCCTGCTGAAATAGAAGGTAATTTCCTGAACAATATTCCTGCTTCTCTACCTAATTCACAATCTGATAAAAAAAATTGGTGTGGATGAGACAAACCCTTGTGAAAACATTAGAGAGAGAAACAGGAGAGGAGGAAGAAAAATAAATCATCTCAGACCTAAAGAGTCTGTTTGGCATCCTGTTAATTTGTGTGCAGACTGGAACCAAAAAGATATGGGAGGGGTAGCGAAAAGGAATCTGAAAGTATGGATGAAAGAGCAATATAGCTAAACCAGTGCCAGTGAGATTCAGGTGTATGTAAATTCTACACCACTCCTCATGTCTGACTCTGGATTTGCGAAGGAAACTCTCCTGGAGGTATACCAGCTCTCAGATCTGCTGAAGGATCTTCAGAAATAACATCAGATAAAGTCTGCTGAGATCATTCACTGCTGTGGGATATGCCCTACAAGTCCAGGTTTTGCCAGAAAGGGTCGCCCTAACAGTTTAAATCTGCGTATGACTCACAGAGCAGTTCATTATGGCTTATGGAAAGCTACATAAGACCTCTCAAAACTGAATTGCCCAAAGGTCAGTAGCACGTGTGTTTGCTCTGTGTGTGCTCATGTGTGCATTGTACTTCTTAAACCTTAGTAGAGGCTCGTTGGTACCATGTTTATCATGTAGGCAGAGTTATGCAGAATTAGCTGCTGAACATGAGCTAAAACTGAGATGTATCCGGTGTCTTGGGCTGAATTTAAGGCTAAAATCACAATATATATGTTGCTAATTTTCAGCTAACATCCTTCTTTGAGTGCAGATCTCTGTAGAGAAATAATGCTGTATATAACCATTTCACTAGTGTAAAAAGTGTTCACTAGTTATAAATAGTAAAGAGAAATAGCTGATATGCAGGAAGCCAGACCAGAGGAATGGATTCAATTCAAAATGAAGACATCAAGTACAGATGTCTAAAGGGATGTGCACAGAGGTGAGCTATGCATCTAAGCTGCCACATAATCAATAGAGACATGGTCAATACAGTCATTGTTTTTTAGAGGGAGATTCTGCTGACAGGCTACTAGGGGTGCAAATCTGTTTCCTGAACACAGGTGAAAATGCCACTTGAGAAGAACTAGTATAGGCAAAGCATCTACCTAGGATTGTGGTAGGTACAACACACAGGATCTATATTAGATCCTTGACTTTAGAAGTGGTGATTTGTGTTCAAGCAAAACACACCTCTGTTGTGACTTAATATATTTCTTCAAACATTTGAATCGTGTCTAGTTTACAGTAAGCTGAATCGTTATTCAGTTTCCTCAGATTGTATGGGTTAAGATTGGGATTTAATAGCCTAAACGGAGTGAGGATTTACTTTAAGCACTATAGGGTATCTTACCTAGCCTCCAGTTTCTTCCAGGGCATATCAAATGGCACTAAATGCCTATGTTTGGGCAACTGTAACATGTAGCTAATGGATCACTGACTGGATCATTCGCCAGGCTCTACTGCCTGGATTTTCATCAGTTAAAATATGAACTAAGTACATATGCTTATACTTATTTTGTTTAGTTGACATAATTTAAAACTGTACCTGTAGAGAGAAATATGGAAAAAAGACTGTTGACGTAGTCTGCCTAGGCTTCAGCAAAGCCTTTGACACTGGCTCCCACAGTATTCTCCTGGAGAAGCTGGCAGCCCCGTGGCTTGGACAGGTACACTCTGCTAAATAAAGAACTGGCTGGAGAGCTGGGCCCGGAGAGTGGTGGTGAATGGAGTTAAATCCAGCTGTCGACCGGTCACAAGTGGTGCTCCCCAGGGATTGGTATTGGGGTTGGTCTTGTTCAATATCTTTATTGATGACCTGGATGAGGGCATTGAGAGCACCCTCAGTAAGTTTGCAGATGACACCAAGTTGGCCAGAAGTGTTGATCTGCCTGGGGGTAGGAAGGCCCTACAGAACAATCTGGACAGGCTGGGTAGCTGGACTTGGGCTAATGGGATGAAGTTCGACAAGACAAGAAGGCAGAGCTAAGGGCTTAGGGCAGAGTGGCTGGAAGACAGTGTAGAAGAAACAGACGTGGACATGTTGCTCATTGCTCAGCTGAGCATGAGCCAGCAGTGTGCCCAGGTGGTCTCATCATGCCACATCTTATTCCACATTTGCAATCTCTCTCCCATTTCATAAGGTGCTATCACAGGCATCCATGATCAAACTGTCCATGGGTACTTACTTTTTGAGAAGGTAGTGGGACTGTAAGAACCCGTTTTCTGTGCTCTGCCACTTGGTTCAGCAAGTTAAAATGGGCTATGTCTACCTCTTCTGCTCCAATGACTCCCTCCTGTTCCTTTGAATAGCTATGAACAATAGCTATGGCAAGACAATTCTTCCTTATATCCATCTCAATGATTTAACCACTCCTCCTGGTTTACCTTTCCCATCACTCTGTCACAAAGGGGCATTCAGTCATTTGACGTACTCTATTGCAGATGCGTGAAGTTCATTTTGGATCTTTCTCTCTGACTCTTTAGGCTCCAAAGGAACAGACCCTGCCACTGAAGGAAGATATTTATCTTATAATCTGTAGGGCTGTTTCTGCTGCAAAAAGCAGTTCTGTCCATGCTCTGCTTCACTAGTAAAAATGATGTGACAAGCAAGCAGAGTTGTGGGAAAGAAATCTTCAGTATGCACTCAAAATGATCTCACTTCCACAGCGACAGTTTCTGAACTAGCTCTTACTGTTTTGGAAAGAGATACTGAAGTTACATCAGGTATATCTATAACACTATTAGCTCAGTGTCTAATAGATGCTCAAAGCAGGCAGAATTAAGAATTATTTGAAAAGGAATAAAAATAAAAATAGAAAATGTCATTACACCACTGTTTAAATCCCTCAGATGTCTTTCATATAGTGCAGTGTTCCCTTACCTCCAAAAGAATGCAGCAGCATTGAGAAAGACAGATATAGACAACAAGGAGGACCAAAGATAATGAAAAACTAAACAGAATAACATTCTTCATCTTGGAGAAGTCACTGAGGGAAGCATACCACAGATATCTATAAAACAGTAGTAACGTGGGGCGGGTGAAATGAATAGAAACTATCTCATCTGCACAAAGACCATCACACAAGACTTGCAAGTAAGAGATTAATAGGAAGCCACTGAGGTACTTTCTTATATGTGTGGGGGCCACAAATATTGTGGATGCCTAAAGCTTAACTCGATTCTAAAGCAATAAAAGAAATTAATGAAGTAAAATTGACAGGATTCTATTAAGGACAAAGGCATCACCTTTCATTGAAGAAGTCCCAGAGACATAAGTCACTGCTGCAAAGGAGTGTTCAAGTGCAGTGTCACCATATGTTGCCCTGTTCTTATCTGCCTCCCTATGCATCTGCTTTGGTCAGTGTTAGAGACAGAGCTAGATGGATTTTTGCCCTGACCTGATAACAGTGTACTTATGCTCACACAATTAGCGTTACTCTCTGGAGAAGGGATTTAAGCTAGATACTGTAGATGCTATTGTAATGCTTAGAATGTGCATTCGAGACCCTGGCAGCATGATTCAGAGCACCTAAATTAGGCAGTGAGTCATCCTATACTGTCAGTGAGGCAAGACTGTGACCACATCAAAGCTCTTGAAAATTTTAGCACATATTTTTCTTGACTTTTAATTGAAAACCATTTTCATATGTTAATAAGAATATTTATTTGTCAAAGGGATATATATACTTTCTAAAGAAGAATACAAGAAGAAAAATGTATTCCTCCCAGCTGTTTCCCCAAAATGACCTCTTACTGAGCAAGGACTAGAAGCTGCAGTCTCAGATATTACTGTATCAAGCAGCAGTATGATACAGAATTCTTTGCTGCCACTTATTAATTTGATATTGATGAATCACACAAAGTCATAGAATTTCATCCCTGATAATATGATACAAAGCTGTTACTGCATGAATCAGTTTCCAGTAATGAAGGATAAATACATACTAGAATTCTCTATATAACAATATTAGGGCTGTAATACATTTATCAGGATAGCCAAGATAGACTTGGAACTACCTCCCATGTTAAATTAAAAAGCTCTTCTTTTGCTGTTGCTCATCATTAAATGTGTTGAATACCATGTTCTTTCCTGAGGGATTGTGGGAAGCTTGTAATATTTATAAAGAGAAGAGCCACTCATCTCAGAGCCATTTCTGTTGTATGTATTATTTATTTCCTGATCTATCCCCTCCCATGTTCACTATCTTTAAGAACTATGATTAATAAAACATTCCATGCTGAACAGTATGGGTTATGTTCCCAAATATATATATTCAGGCCATTTCTATGCTAATGTCACTGGAGAGATTTTTCATCATCACCAGAAATGTATGGATTCTGTACTTGATCCATTCATTTTACATTTATTTTTTGAATTAAATATTCTGTTTCTCTACATTACCAATTTTCAGCTGGGCAGCCCAAAGGAATTTTGTAACCAGCATAGACAGACTTTGTTCTTTAATACATATGAAAAATAACCGTAGAAGAGAATTTAAAGGACTGATTCAGAAAAAAAAATAATTCTACACTTTATTTTGTTTTCTTAAACAATATTTAATTTATTATTAATATATGGGAAAAAAGATGAAATAATATCATAAACTTCTTACAGTACACTGTAGATGTAAGATGTAAGAATGAAACATACATTGGCTCCATCTAACTTTAATCAATATGAGGCTCATTTGGGAATGTTGTTGCTTACAGAGGCCTACACCAGAAGTCCTAACTGTGGCAACCCTCTTCTTGACATCTGCTCACTGATGGAAGTATGACTGGGTGCTTTTAATCTCAACTTCTGAAAAAAGATAACTCATTAGTCTTAGTTCAAGAGAACTAAAATCTCCTGCTCTGATCTGCACTGGTGCAGCCTCACCTCCAGTGGTGCATGCAGTTTTGGGAGCCATAGTATAAGAAGGACACAAAACTGTTACAGAGCATCCTAAGGAGGGCTGCAGAGATGATGAAGCTCAAAAGGCCCAGTGCATGTGGTCTTAACTTACTTTCTAATGCAAGCTTATTTTCAGAGAGTTTAATTGATTTTCAAAATTGATTTTTAATTGAAATCTTCACTTGCCAGTCAATTGTCAGTTCAAAGAGAATACCAAACATCATAAATGGGAAAAGATTGACAAAACAACTGCACTGGGGCTCCAATCTGAAGTGTGAGTCTCTTTTTAAATAAAGTGTTATTACAAACAAAGCTTTCTACTCCAACACCTCTTGCTTAGCAGCACTTTCTTCAACTGATTAAGAAGAAAGTACCAAGAACTCCAACTCATTCAAGACAAATTTCAACAAATTGTCCGCCTGGAAACGCAGCCCTTATGAGAAATCTCAAGCCATATATCAGCGGTGAGTTCACTGCTGACTTATGAGAAGCTTGCTCCTTGTTTTCATACAAAACCTCCATTTCTGAGATCTCAAAATCTAACCACAGATTGTGGGATCAGTACAGGAAGGACATCACTTGACAGCTAGGAAATGGCAGGTTTCAATTCTGACTTGCATGACTTTATGTAAGAGCCATGAGCAGGAACAAATAATGACTTCCTCAACATTTCACTCGATCTCAGTGAAGTTACAAATGTAAAAGGACTACAGTACTTGATATAGCATTGCAGGACTGGACATAAAATGACGAAAAATCGTATTGTAATAATAAAAAATTATCTGGCATAGAAAAGGAGCTGCCTCATAAATAATGGAGGAACAGGTTAGGAATAGGACACAGGATTCTTCTCACTCACCACAAAACAGAAAAGTTATTTATCTGGCTCATCCCTGGAGCTAAATCAGGTGAATGCTATCAGTTCTGTCAGAAGGAAGAGTGTGCAGATGTAGAGATGACTCGCAAAGCCTAAGGAAAACAAGGAGCTCCTTATAAAATGCTAGCTCAGTCTTTCTCCTCCTGAAGAGTAGTAGTAGAGAAGATTCTTAAGGGGAGTAATTAGCTATTCTTATTAAATGTGGAAGAGGTGAGGAAGAGGGGGAGGGGGTTAATCTCTGTTACAGATTAATGGCTTGAGAAAAAGGTAGGTACTTAACCACATTCAGAATGGGTATGTTCTATAGTATGACAGACTCAGGATGATAATGACTCAAGTCTCGAGATGATAAAAAGTAGGATGATGACTTTATAAACTTATGTATCTTTTTAAACGATCCCTCAGTGTCACCCTTTGGGTCTCATTCTGAAAGGTTAAATTATTTTTTTCAATTCTGGAAAAAAAAGATAATAAGCTCTACTATACTTTTCTATGATTCTCCATTAATGTTTTGTTTTGCTTTGTTTTGTTTTGTGGACAAGAATACAAAGATTTGGGAAGTGTAGATCAGATTCCAGATGCTTAACCTGATTTATGAAAGGGATCTAATTTTAAGAACCTACTTTTTCAGACTTCTCAGCAGAAAACATAAGTCATTTTTGACTTATTGACTGAGAGACTGGTCAATTCTCCTGTCAAAAAATTTCAAGTGGAAACTACAAGATAGGAAAAAAATAGCACTCTGCCTTTCCACATTTTGAACTCCAATACTTGTCTAACAGATCATTTGTTATTCAGACTTTTATTGAAGCAATTCTGTTTCAGCCATAATATTTTGTCTGATTGTTTGTGACATTCATTTCTAGAATTCAGAATAGCATGGTAAACCTAATATTCTTGGTTTGCAGTCAACTCTATTACAAAATTCTGTCTGTTTGCTTATGACAGATACTCATTAAGGTGGGTTTTATAGTTTAGCCTTGCAATTACAATCTCTGGAGAAGCTTGTTTGGCCCTTCCATGGAAACATGGACTGGTTAATAAGCATTCTTAAGGCAGAAATATGAATGCAACTGTGTCTGTGGCTGAAACACTCACAACTGTCTGGATAGCATTTGCCCAAGACTAGCGGTAATAAAAAGGATGATGACCATTATCCAGCTTAGTTATAAAGAGACTTTTGAAACAAGAGATTCAGGTTGAATAAAGTATTAAATAATCTGAACTTTGAACAGCAGTGGGGCATAGAGTGAATGTTCTGTTTATTCTTGGAGACAGAAATAGAAAAGCTGGTTTTAACTAAACCTGGTTTGTTGCTGCCAGAAGTCTTTCCATGGCACCTCCAGCCTTGGCTGGCCGGGTTGAGCATCCTTCCCTAGCATGCCATGAGGAGTCAGTATCTGACAACAAGGGGCAGCCAAGGGCAGCACAAACCCCAAGGTGTGCATGTGTGACCTGGTGGAATTTTTTCTCTACATGTATGGAGGAGTTTCAGGGAGCAGTGTGGGCGTACCTGGAAGGGATATTCAAGAAGAGACTGCAAACCCTGGATATAGTGTGTATGGCTAAGGTTTGTGAATGCGTACTTGTCTTTGTAAGTTTGGGTGTGATTAGAATTTTTTTTATCTTCGTCATTGAAGAGTGTGTAGAGGTAAGTAGTTGCATTTTGAGGATTTTGACAGTCTAATGCTGCATTTTATCTACTGTATTGTTGATACTCATCCTGAATGTATATTTCACTGAGTGTTGGTTAACTGTGGGCTATTAATGAAACAACAAACTGATTTTATTTTGCTTTGATTAAAGCTACTTGAATTTAGATTTTTTTTTCCCTGTGACATTCCCGTTTTATTTTTTAAGTAACAACTTGAAAATATGGATAGTAACTTCTCATTACATTAATCTTGAGGATACATCAGGTAACAAAATTGTTTAAATACTAAACTAATCACAAGCACAGCTTGAAATCTTTAGAATTATCGAAGTACAGAATAAAAGTCATCAAGGTTGAAGATACCTCAGTGACCTGAAGGCAAAAACCACATCAGAGTTATCAAGCCAGAACTAAGAATGTCATGGTGCTGTTTGAACCAAAAAGTCATTCTAAGCTTTCTCCTCCTGGGAAGTGATCCCTATCACTTTCTATCAGATTGCTGTTGTGATAAGACTACACAAGTAACAGCCGAGGAGTAGAAGGCTCTAAACATTTACATACCTTATCAAGAGTGCTGATCACAGTGACACGCTCCTTAACCAAACAATAAAAGAGAGGAGGAAAAAGGCCTGCTATTTTCTGATCTCTTTTGCATATTGTCATTCTTGCTTTAACTCATTTGTCCATAGAAATATCTCTGTGATAGAGAATGCTGGATGATGATAATGAATAAGCAGAAACCACTGACTAAATGACAAATTGTGTGCACTCAGCAGACCAGGCTGATTTTAATTTTTTTGTCCAATTATTTCAATGTACTTCAGGAAAGGATATCAGATACGTGGCCATACAGCCATGATTGTTCCCATTAAATATGCAAATAGATTATTATCATATATCATAAACTCCACATCATCTGCACCACAAATAAGAACATGGTACTGCAAGGGACTTCATAGATTAATGAGTTCAGAGTCTGGTTTTACAGGCAATTACTCTACACATCCTATTTCATAAATGAATCAAACTTTAAAATTAATTAAGCTTTTTGCCCGATTTGTATTGGACATTTTTCCAGACTCTTGGTTCCCAGAAACCTTATTTTAATTTCCAGCATTAATTTTATTCAGTTCCAGTTTATTTTCATTTATTCTTGTGCCAAATATCCTTTTCCCTCTTGGGTGTTTATCATCACTGATATATTTACAGAAAGCTAGCATAATCCCTATTTAACCTTCATTTTGCAAGGCTAAGAAGCCAAACTATTTTAGTCTTTCTTCATAAGAGAAGATTTCACTTCCCAGTCATTCCTAAATATTCTTCTCTGCATTTAATCTGAGTAGCTCTTTCTATAACACAGATTGTCTCCATTCCTATTACACCATTCCTCCTGTGGGATACAGGGATTTGGACTTGGGACATCCATGTATAAATAATTTCCTTTCAATATTTTCCCAGTTTATTACAATTAAAACATCTACCTTCTACTCTTTGATCGTCCTTCAGTTTCTAGTGTAACTCAGTATTTTCTTTTTGGCACCATGTCAAATATTTTGCAGAAATCCATGTATGTTAGAGCTACCATCTTTGTATTTGACTATCAAATGTCTTTCAATAGCAAGTATGGCATTGCTGGTTTTGCACATAATTCTGTATTCTACTGATCTTCCTTTCTGTATTTTTTTTTATTTAAGAAATAAGCCTAAAGCCTTCTGTATGATGAATATTAGATTAACAAGCTTGTAGTATCTTAGATCACTTCTCTCTCCTCCCACCTAAATATAGGTGTTAATTTGCTGTTCTCAAATAAGGTGTTAGATTTATCTTGCTAGATTTATTCAAAATACTTGCTCCCAGCCCTGTAATTTCATGTCCCAGCCCTTTCAGAAATGTGGGTTAGAAATTATCCATTCCCCTCACTCTTGAAAACTTTCAACACTGTTAATTTTCTTCTCTGCTCACTCTATTTCTTTCCACATTTTATTACTCATTTTATTGTGCAAAGACACCTTTGTTATTTCTTTTAATAATTTTACAAGTCTATCAGAACTTGTCTATGGGAAACTTCACTTTTCCTCTCTACATGTTATATCTCCTGCTTGTATGAGCTCCTTTTTTTGTCACGTGTTTTATTTTTTTTTCAGGTTATTTATCCAATTCATTTTTAAGCTATACAGTCATGTGTTTCCTGCTTTTATTTGGGATACTTTTGTCTCTGAATTTTTAAAGATCTAAGTTAATCTTGTATTTTAATCTCTGTGGTCTTTAGTCCAACTAGTTCTAACAGTTGTCTTAGATTCCTAACATTTTCTTATTTGATATATAAGAACCTAATTCATGGACCTACTTTTGATTATCCTTATCCTTCACTGCAAATAAAGTTAGCTTACTAACATTTATCCAAATGTGTTCTCTACAAACAGAATAGTATATATTGTTCTCATTTCATATCATAACCAATTAAAAAAAATGTGTCAGCTGTTAAGGGCCAGGGGGCTATTAGCTGAATATAATCTTCTAATTTTCACATTCCAGATTAATTAAATATTATTAATAATAGTAGCATTTGACGTCCAGTCATGTCTGGAAACATAAGTCTCACATAATAACACAATTCATATGAACATTTGTATATATCTAAATTAACAATGACATTAAAATGCCAGTAAGAGGCAAAATACTTGAACTCAGAGAAAAAAATACTTCAGTACAACCTTAGACACAACACCTGGCACAGGTCTGGACACCTCAGAGAGTAGAAGAAGACTGTTCGTCTGTTTGTACCTGTGCACAGTCTTACTTTTAATTTCACCAGTGCTGTCACAGTGATTTCTGTTTCTGTCTGTATATGACATCAAGGATTACGAGGAGTCTCCCATAACATAGCAAGATATCTGTACCACCTTCTCCTGAGATAATTTTCACCTAAGCGCATTCCCTTATTTTCCACATGTAGTTGGAGTTCCAAACTGAACATCCTGGATCTGGCAGCAGAGTATCCAGCACACCTTGACCACTGCTCATCTGTATGATGCATTTTAAATCTGGATGGTGTGACCATCCTACTTCAAAATGCACTGGAAATTGACTTTAACTTAAACGCATTTCTCAAGCAGATCCAGCCTGTCTATCATGTAAAAGATCTCCAGCAGAAACGTAGATATAAAGAAGTAAGACTCTAAAAATTACAAGTATGTTGTAATAAAGCCCTGAGGTCCTTGAACTTAATAAGGAGATTTATTCATGAATGCCTCAGGAAAACAGGAAAAAACCTTGCATTATTAGCAGATAGCAATACTACATATTCTTACCTACAAAAGAGGTTGATTAAACATTTTTTTAATCTAATTTTCACATATATTTACCAATGCAGAAATCACCAGTTGTGTGAAGGAAAATTATAGGGTATATATCAGGTTTCATAGTTGGGAACTAGATACAGCTATAACTATCTAAGAGTTATTATGAAATTTGAATGGAATTTGTCCACAAATAAATTTTTAGCTTTCTCAAACACATGACAATGGGAATTATTGGACAGTTCATTTTTATGCTTCAGCATGGCAGTTCATAAGTTTTACTTCTATGTAAAAGCAAGTTAATGACTTTTAAATAAGACTAAACAAAGGCAGCATATTTTCTGTGGATGATTGTTGCCTTGTCCTTTTGTTTTCTCTTCAAACAATCATTCACTCAGACAAACTTCTTAAGCAGAACATACACTGAAAACACTAACTTCCCTTTTTAAAGTGCAATTACGTAAATCCTGAACTGTTAAATGGGAATAGTCTCCCTAGAAACCATGTTACAAAAGCCGTATGCTTCATTTCAGACTACAGAAACAGACACTGTGACCTTTGTGTACAACCAAGGTAACTAGGATTCTGCACACCCATGATGAACTGATCAAAAATCATCAATCATACAATAATGCTTTGGAGAAATTGTTATGAGTGCAATCTAAAAAACATTCTGCTTTTGCCTAATACTACATGCTGAGACTTAAGATTTATTGATAAGGAGTTAGAGTTATAAAGCCATAGAGTGCTTACTCACAAAATGCTCTCTCCCCTCTTTCATGAGCTATTTCTTCATTCTTGTATTGTTATTAAAGATTTAAACTCTTACCCAATGCATTTTGTTCTATTTGTATGAACAAATATAATATTTCAGTGTCTGTCCCATTAAATCCTGAAATTAATTTCTTTATAATTAATTATACAAACACCTATAATAAAAATCTCCAAAATTTGACTGTAACAGATAAAATGATTGTTACGTGAATTTAAAAATGATGAAATGTAGCTGAGTCTTCTAACAGAAAATGTCTGATCCTACAGTGAAATCAGGCCACTACTGCAACTTTTGTAAACTCCTCAGGTGATGCTAGAACCAGGCCCTTGCTGTAATCTTGAAGGATTTTTTCCTGATGATTTTCCAAACAGAAGAACATGAAAGTCTACAGTAATCTCATCTGTGGAAGTCAATGGGGCTGAAACACTGCCTCCAAATGAAGAACTTACCCATTCTCTTGAACATTCTCTTCTTTAAAGAGAATTGGACAGACGTGTCAGGTCTACATGCCTGCCTACATGCCTTTTGGAGTATTTATGTAGCTACATTCCAAAAAAGTATCTTCATCCATCTCATACTTAGACTTGTTATATATTTCTTTGGAAAAACAGCACAAACTGTTCAGACCTCTTCTGAGGCAGGAGGCAGTTACGTGGGATGCATCCCAGCTAAGAAATAGACTGTGGCTCTGCCATGCATCTGTGAAAAGAGGGTAATCATGGTGTTCTTCCAAATCACAAGCAATTCAGAAGCACTTAAGAGGCCATAAAGTCTATCACATGACCAAGAGTCAGAACTGACCATCTCTATGGTATTTCCAACAAGCTTTTTTCCAGTTTTCTGCAGCTTTACTATGTATACGTGTGTGCATGATGGTCCATTACTGTTGGTGGTATGTAGAACAGAGGTTAGGTATAATCCTGATGAAATTCAAATACATGTTTCAATTCTACTACTTTCTATAGGCATAGGCATGACACTAACAGAAAATCAGAATCTTATTCTATAGAATTGAATCTGGCTGGACTTTTTCAGACAGTAAAATGAAATATTTTGAAGCCTCTCTCCAGGTACAGGAATATAACTCTAAGAAATAAGGCATGGAGATGACTCAAACACTGAAAAATAAGAATTTCAAAATTGGAAGATGGAAGAAAAAATCAGATATTTGTCAAGACTCAGGATATAATAACCTACCTTATAAAGATATAAGAATACAGTCAAGCTATAACAGAGGCTCGTTACAGTGTTTTCTGATAATCACAGCAAGAAAAAAGGAGACAATATTCTGGTGAAATCAAGCCCATTCACAATTCATAAAACAGGTATTTCACTGAAATAATACCCTGACTTACAGACCTCATCTATCCACTTCAAAGAAAAAGATTCTGTAGAATTGCAATAAGTTTAGATGTTTATAAACCCAGAAAAATTTACACAGACCAGAAAAGCAGCTTATATATGGTAACATATCACAAGTTTTGAGACAGAAGTCAACAACTTTATATCTGGATTTGAGATATAACATTCTCCAAGGACATAATACTGCCAAGCATTCACCAGGGAACACTATATGTTTTTCTGAAATGTGAAACATTTTTCTGTGAGGTGAAATACAAGAGCTACCTAAAATATTCTGTTCTAATAGTTCTTTACATTTCCTATTCTTTTTCTTTACTGTTTGTAATGCCAGTAATGGAAAACTAAACAAAAAAAAAAATCAAAACACAAGCAAACAAACAAACAAACAAACAAAAAAAGCATCTGTACTTGTACTTAAATATATGTCAGGATGGGAACTTTGATTTGATAGTCTCAAAATACAAATCTCAGAATTTGTATTCACCACATGGTGAAATTTTAACATTTCTAGTGTCAGTCAAGATTTTGTTACTAATTTTGGTGTTGGTGGAGTGTATATTATTGTATCTTCGTGTTTTCAGTGCACCTTGTCTTATCCATGTCAACCTTGTTTAAGTGGAAGCACTTTACAATGATATCTCGTGCTGTGGAAAACCCTTTCAAAATGCTTTACAACAAGAACATATCAACTGCTGCATTGCTTCTAACTGTTGGAGGATTGGGTGATGGGACCTGCTGTATTGTGACAGAGAAGTCCTTAGTTCTGGGATGGCTGATGTGCAGCATTACAGGACCACAGCTCCAGTGCAGCCATTACAGTTGTGCTAAGTATCTTTTGCAACAGAAAGAAAAGGGCATGATATAGGCTTGATAGTAGTATTTCAGTATCGAAAGGGGGGCTATAAGAAAGAAGGGGGCAGACTCTTTAGCAGGATCTGTTGTGATAGGACAAGGGGAAATGGTTTCAAACTAAAAGAGGGAAGATTTAGACTGGATTTAAGGAAGAAATTTTTAATAATATAGGTGATAAAGCTCTGAAACAGGTTGCCCAGAGAGGTGGTGGATACTCCACCATTGGAGGCACTCAAGGTCAGGCTGGATGGGGCTCTGAGCACCTGATGGAGCTGTAGGTGTCCCTGTTCATTGCAGGGCAGTTGGACTAGATGACCTTTAAAGGTCCCTTCTAACTCAAATGTTTCTATGATTCTATGATATATGTGTTGTATGCTTTTTCTTGGGTGATATGCAGTGTTTACAGAAACCTTCTACACTCAGTAGTCTGGAAGTCAGTTAGAGCCTTGGGAGTATGGCTGACATTTAGACTCATATCTAAAACTTCCATATCAAGCCCATAGCTTGGCTGGGCAGGTATGGTGGAAATTAATCACTGTGCACTGCAAGTATTCTTCTGTAATACAAAGTAGCCTAGAAATCTCATGCATAGTTTCATTAGGACTATTTTCAAGCACTCCATTGTCTTGTTTCTCCCCTTTCTTACACCATTTACAAACTCCACCAATGCAAAATATATTTTTTTATTTTCTAATTGTCTGCTATCTGCTGTGTTCCTTTCTCTGAGAGGAGAATTTTCACCCACACCATCTCACAGGAACTTCCTTTCCATAGCAGCAGCATCTGAAGTGCCTTCAAACATTATACGGAAAATTCTCCTTTCTGGACATAAAATGAATGCCTGTAGCTCAGTCTAACCGAAGCAGTGCACTTCTTTTCCCATGTGAATACAACATTGTCTGTGAATATGAAATTGAGAATTAGGCTATTCCTTGTCTCTATTAGGATGTTATACTTTCTTAGGTAGTTCCAGCAGGAAAAGCCTAAGCATGTCTTTGAATCTTTGAACAGCTGGTCCACAGAATGCTCTGGCTTTTGCCAAAGCACCCTTAACATTCATTTCTTAAAGAGTCACACCTTTTCTGAATATGCTCTTTCATTGCCTAGATGACAGGCTGGGGCTCTTTTTATACAGCATTTTTATCATTTTATTTGGGTTTTGGTATTAAGATCTGGGTGATGGATATAGCAATATCGCTTACATATTGAGAACAAAGATGTCAAAACTGGGTCTTGCCTCATAGTGTCTCAGGATGCCTGGGATCTCATATTTTAATTTATCGTGTTTGTGTTATGCTTTCTTTTTTTTACACATACCTAGTGATATGAGTTTACATGGAAAAAATTGTTCTTAAACAGGAAAACAAATATTTTCCAGAAGGACAGTTGAATGTTGAAAACATGGTGAAAAATACCACATCTAAAGCTCATTTTGTGTGATCTATTGTTCACAGAGAGCAGATATACATCATTTGGTTTTATTTTTACCCTGAAATTTAATGCCCTTTGTGAAAAATGTGGAAGTTAATTGGTAGCTCTCACTTTGATGGTGTGTTTGCTGTGCTTGAGGGACATATTTTCCCAAATTTTAAACAGATTTTACCTTGCAGGGCTTACTTTTAGCTTATCATTACAACTTCGAAAAATTCAGTACTTTTGCTCAATGCAGATAAGTGCTTTCAACACATTTAATAATGTGATAGCATTTATATATATGCAAAGGAAAAAGAGGAAAAAAAAAACCAACAAACAACAAACCTCTACCATGAAGAATGTAGCAATTAATTGTTCACAGTTTGGACACAGACATATAGTTTTTGGAGATAAACTGTGTCTTTCCTTAAGAAAGATCTGAAAATCTCTTACTGTATATTCAAGGCATTCATTTTTGTCAGGTGGGAGTCAGAAATGCCAAAATCCTGTATGAATGACTACTTCTTTCTCTCACATTTTGTTGAACAGTTTGTGGAATGCTGTTGAGCATTCAAAGTTCAGAGCTTTATTGGGAAAGACAATGAGCTAGCACTCTCCCCAGATCCATGAAAACCCTTTGGTACAGACCAAACTGTGTCTTACTTATGTGCTTACCTTGCTAAGGTTGATCAACAGAGGTTACTGGTGAGTTATTAGAGCTGGGCATTAGAGAGAAGCTCAAGATACTGAATTCAGTAAGTACAGTTGAACATTCTTCCAGGGGTTACTAGCTTACAGTCCCAAGTTTCAGAGGAGGGTACAGCGCTCACTGGTAGTTTACAGGAATTTCACTACTTCAGAAGTACTGCAGAGAGCAAAAATGGGATTTTGTCAGGTTCTTTGCTTAGTTGTTTGTGTGTATGTGTTGTTTTTGTTTTTGTTTTTGTTTTTAGTTGTTTGTTTAAAGGAAAAATCCTGATTTGCTTAGTAGATTGTTTCTTTTTAACTGAGGTCAATCACATCTCTTAATTTTAAAAACCAAATGGAAGAAGACTGTAGTTATTTTTAAAATCCATTACTTTCCATGAAAATTCTATCCCTAAAATTTACTTAACTAAAATTAAATTTCCCTTTTTCAATCAGAACCGATAAAAGAAAGTCAACTATTTGCAATGCAATATTCTTCTCTAGCTTTATTTCAAATTGGGGGCAATTTGCCCCCAATTAGCAAAACCAAACTAAACAAAAAAATAGCCAACCAAGAAAAAAAAATGACATATTCAATGCATCAAGACATATTAAAGGTGTTGTTCTGCATGTACAAGTGTAAAGCAAGAGTCTACTGTGCCAAATATTGGAAACATAGAACCAGGCAAGTAGGTAACAGAGAGGCTATACTTCATTGTGCTTTCATGCCACGTTCTTCTGCCTCTCCTTGTAAAACCAAAACCTTCCAGGGGTATTCCAACTCTGAATATATATAAAGTATTTTAACACTAAATAGATGATAATAATGTGGAAGTGTTAACCTGAAATGACAAAAGCACTAGGCTTTTAATTCTTTACAATATTTAAAGTTAAAAAAATTGCATGAAACTTTCATTAGTTTACCATAACCATTAATACTACTAAGAACAGTTCAATCATATGTCTTAAATCTGAGATTACAACAGCACAGGGAATTGATCTTTCAAAATAGGCAATTTGAACAACTTGCTAAGTAATTCTGAAGAGTAGTCATCCCTCAGAGGAGAATTCTCCACTGGTTTTCATGTAGTTTTCTATCAGATGGCAAACATGTCTCCCATATGATTTTCCCAACCCTCAATAAGGCCTGAATGTGTTTCTAAGCCAGTGTATCCCTTGATGTGAAAAGTTAACTAATGATGTTACATAAACACATCTTAGCAGACTGATGTGACTTGCCTAGGTTTACATTCCCACAGGGCTCCTGCAGAAGTCCAGCAGATGTGTCTCCTGGCAGAAAATCAGCCAAATAATGAGAAAAGTCTTCAACTTACATATGCTGATATCAGCCCAGATTTGATCTGCTCCTCTGAGTGCTTCCTTTCATCAAAACTTCTGTAGCACTCTGGCAGGATTTCTCTAACTCTTCAAGAGAAGATGCTCAGAGGAAGATTAGTGGTCTGTAATTATTCTTCTATGTCTACTTTCCTGCTCCTTTCCCATCAGCCCTGGATGACCTTTTAAGCTTTGTTTGTGTTTTCCCTCTCCTTTAATTGTGACCAATATCTGTATACTGTTGAATGCATGCCTATTACTAAGAAATGCATTCCTGGCTGTCTTTAACATGAGATTTACATTTGTCTTAAAGGTGAATTAATTCAAAGTCTTTATCTTAAAGATCTAATTTTATGTTTATTAGAATAATTGTACATATAATATAGATCCAGCCCCTAGCTTGGGTTGTATGAGGAATACTAGCAGAAGGAGACCTAAGCGTTCCTCTTGTTTTGTAGTTACACAGTCACAGAATCTCAGAACTCTAGGGGTTGGAAAGGACCTCTGGAGATCACCTAGTCCAACCTCCTCCTAAAGCAAGTTCCCTACAGTAGGTTGCACAGAAAAAACATCTAGAAAGGTCTTGAATATCTCCAGAGAGGAGGCTCCACAAGCTCTCTGGGCAGTCTGTTCCAGTTCTCTGTAAGCTTCAAAGTAAAAAACAGTTTGTGTCTACTGCCCCTTGTTCTGTGGCTGGGCACTGCTGAAAAGAGCCTAATCCCATTCACTTGACTATTGCCCATTCAATGTTTATAAGCATTGGTAAGATCCCCTCTCAGCTTTCTCTTCTCCAGGCTAAATACTCTCAGGTCTCTCAGCCTGTCCTTGTACGGGAGATGATCCAGGCCCCTCATCATCTTTGTGGCCCTCTGTTGGACTCTCTCTAGAAGTTCCCAGTTTTTCTTGAACTGAGAAGCCCAGAACTGAACAAGGAACTCCAGATGTGGTCTCCCCAAGGCAGGATCACCTCCCTCCACTTGCTGGCCATGCTCTTTTTAATGCACCCCAGGATACCATTGGCCTTCTTGTCCACAAAGGCATACTGCTGGCTTATGACCAACCTGTTGTCCATCAGGACATGAAGGTCCTTCTCTACAGAGCTACCTTCCCTCAGCTCAGCCTCTAACCTGTACTGATGCATGGGGTTATTCTTCCCCAGATGTAAGACTCTGCATATGCCCTTGTTGAAACTCATCAGGTTCCTCTCTACAACTCCCTGAAAGGAAGTTGTGACAAGATGGAGGATGGCCTCTTCTCCCACGTAAGCAGTGATAGGACTAGAGGGAATGGCCTCAAGTTGCACCAGGGAAGGTTCGGGTTGGACATTAGGAGATGGTTGAATCACCGTCCCTGGAGATGTTCATGAAACTTTTAGATGTTGTACTGAAGGACATGGTTTAGTGAGGAAATCTGAGTGGTAGGGGGACAGTTGGACTGGATGATCTTGGAGGTCTTTTCTAAACTTGGTGATTCTGTGATTCTATGATTCTCTCCACCCAAATCTCAGCCTGTTTTGGTCTCACTGAATGGCAGCACAGCCTTCTGGTTTGTCAGCCACTTCTCTCAGCTTCATATCATCAACAAACTTGCTGAGGGTGCATTCTATCCCCTCATCCAGGTCATACACAGGGATACAAGAAGAGCCATTTAGACATTGAGGAACTTAACACGCTCTGGTGCAAAACTGAGTGGATTAGGGAAATTCCTAAGCATGACTGCAGTGCCTCCAGGAAAATATTGTCCTACAGGTATCGTCAGAGCCCCACTCGAAAAGCTCAGACTGACCAAGATTCAGCTCAAACCACAGGATAAGTGTCACTTTTTTTATAATACTAAGTAGGACATCTAGGCTTAAGGGCTTCTTCTACCTGAAGGAGTCCTATCTATAGACTAATTCCTATGAGGACATGCCAGCCTGCAGTCAAAGTTTAAATGTGTTCTGACCATCTTGTTAAAATTAGGCTGCAGTACAGGAAGTTTGCTATCAAGATCAAGGGAGAAAAGAGAGGGAAATTTTGAATATAAGTATTTTAAAAAAAAATTGTTTTTTCAGGGCTTTGATTTCTGTTTCAAATATGTAGTGTGTACTGAATCCCTCTTTGCTATAAAATACATACAGGGTCTCTGAGGGAAAAAAAAAAGAAAAAAAAAACATTCTACCAAAATAAAATATCACAGAAACAATGTCAGATTTGCTTGCAGAAGTGAGAAGAAAAATGCTGGAAAATTTGATGAATAAGAATTTTTCTGACACTGTTGTTCTGAGATTATGGTATGCTGTGTAGGTAAAAGGGGCTTAACTTGTTCTGAATGTTATTCATTTATACCTGTTAAAGCAAAGCAAAGCAAACATATTGGTATTTTGAAATTGTTATGAAAATTCTTTTCAAAACACTCAATATTATGTAGATAATGAGTACATTTTCAAAATAATATTGGATTTGGTTTTGACCTCCTGGTATAGATGTATCTATTAGGTGTTATGTGTATAATTAAGAGCAAAACCTGAACTCAGTATCTGTCAGACTTCATTCTTTGCTTTTGGCAAGCTGCATCACAGCTATTGGTAAATAATTAAACTTTTGTCTTTTGCCATTATATAAGTAGATCACTATAGTAAATGTTTACAGAAAAGTCCTCTATAATGAAGAAACACTCTTAATATTTATTTGAAAATGATTCCTCTTTATAAAAGTGAAATAGATATATATATAAATACAAGAACATCCCTTTGTTACAGATTTATTCAATTATTAATTTAGAGACAGGCTAGATGTTCTTGTTGCTTGTTGCCCTTCAATGAAACAGTATACTCTGGACCATAGAACAGGACTCATTTTAGTTATATGGCCTTGCTGAGTTATGTTCCTGATTCTATCACTTTAATCTCGGCTGTATACTTGTCTTGGTTTCAGCTGGGATAATCTTCTTCCTAGTATCTGGTACAGTGAGGTGTTTTAGACTTAAGATGAGAATAACGTTGATAATATCCCAATTTTTAGTTTTTAGTTTTAGTTGTTTCTGATCAATGCTACTCAGAGACAAGGACATTTCAGCTTCTCATGCTGCCCTGAAAGAGAGGAGCTGGGGTGCACAAGGAGCTGGAAGGGGACAGAATCAGGACAGCTGGCCCAAAGTCACCAAAGATACATACCATATGTCATCTTGCTGAAAATTAAAATAGAGAGTCGTCCAGGGAGGCTGTTGCTGCTCTGGATCTGTCTGGGTATTGGCCAGCAGGTGATGAGCAATTGCACTGTTTATCACTTGTTTTGTATATTCTTTGATCATTATTATTATTATTTTCACTTCCTTGTCTTTACAATGTAATAGGACACAAAAAGGAAGTGAAAATAATTTTAATTTTAACTAATTTTAAATAATTTTAACCCCAGGGATTTTTCAGATTGTCTCCCCCATTCCACTGAGTGGACAGTGTGTGAATGGCTGTGTGGTAATGAGCATAAGGAGA